>NC_133758.1:48177424-48480454 GCF_036562045.2 Rhinolophus sinicus
AAATGAGCAGTTTTCCTAATCCTCCCAGACAGAACACTTATTGAAATCAATATAAATTGAGAAAAATGAAACCATTACTATGATTTCTCAGGTTTTGAACTTTAGTTCTAAAAAATGAAAGTAAAGCTTTAGGGGGGAAAACAAAAACAGTGCTCTGAAAAATGGAAGATAATGGTTTAAGGAACATAAAATAAGTCTTTGCTATGGTACATCCCCATTCTTCAATTTAAAATCCGTCATTTTGGAGGGGAGGACTATGAGATGGGAAAATCACCCAAATGGCTTCATGTTCTGTTCCCACCTGATGGCCCTGGAGGGCAACATATACTTCTACTACAAGTTACAGTGACGTTTTCTAATTAATCAGTGTCTACATTTCTCTATGAATTCCAATCAAGGAAGCAAAACAAAGGATTTTTCACCCTCTGATTTGTGCTTGGCAGTTCCAAGTCACCACTTAGAACTGGGAGGTAATGCCCACTCCTTTCCTTCACTGTCAGACCCGGGCCTTGGAGCAATGGGTGGCCCTGAAGCACCCTGCTCTTCCTCTTCCATAAGAATGGAGGGTTATATCTGTTGCCTTCATGAATCATACAAAACACGGAAACCCTATTTAATAACTGCAGTAATAAGCTACTATTGGCATTTCACCTGCTGCTTCAAGTCCACTTCTCAAATTCTCTTTCGGTCTGATCCAATGAGGGGTACAAACGGAAGATAAATGAAAAGATCCTTTCAGACACAAATTCAGGAAAGAATTACTTTCCACCGCCCTACTGGTATTTAGATGCAGACAGGGAGAAGAAAATTTTCTCATTTTGTTAAAATATTCAATAATATAACTACAGTCGCTGAATGAAATCCCTCTATAGTATTTTTTATTAACATGTTTTTTTATTTTCTGTATTTTATGACGCTTTGACTCTTGGGGGCTTTTGGACAGGGGCGGGATTGTTCCTCTCAAGGAGAACTAGTTCCTAGAACTAGCAAACAACTTGCCTGTGGTCATGCCTTTGATATGCAAACCACCAATCCTGAGTCCACACCCCACTCACCTCTTTTTATCAGGCTCTTGCAGTCTGGGACACTGTCCTCCCGCCCTGAACTATCCCAGGGCCAGGTACTAGACACACAGAGAAAGCGCCTACAGCCAGAGAGCATGGAAATTATTCAAACCATTGAACCCTAAACCTGCTTACCTTGCTCACCCTGCCTTGCCCATTCCTTCCTATAAAAAACACAGTAAAGGCCTTTGCCTACATTTTCCCCTCAGTCCTTCTACCTCCGGACTGATTCTTGACCTGCCCCATATGGCCCCGCATGGTGTGATATGCCCCCTCCTCTTGAGAAATGTGAGTAACAAACTGTCTTTTCAATAGTAGTTGTCTCTTGATCTGTTAGTCTCGTTATACCTGAATAAAAACAAAATCATAGGTATATTTTAAAACACTATTTGCTAAGACTCATACAAAAAACATAGAGAAAAAAAATCTAAGAAAGCTTTATAAACATCTTCTTTCTATGATTCCTCCACATATACTCGTAAATGAATTATATTGGTGGATGCAAACTGTTATCAGTCATGTGTGGGGCAACAAAACAATAAAAAACAAACAAACAAACAAAAAAACAACCTTAGTACTACTGAAAAATAAGAAACTAAAATAGTCCCACCCTAAACATTTTCTCAACATCTATTTAAGGATATTATAAAATAGATTTCATTACACTATGCCCAAGTTGAAGGCAACCATGTCCCCCACCCCATCAGTACATCAAGTCTAGTGGCCACAACATCAAGTATAACTTCCTCTGCTGTGCCTTCAAGACCTTCTAATCTCAGCCACCCAGGTCCACCCTAGTCATCTGACTATTGCTTATGTGCCATATCTTTGGCTTATTGAAGTCGAAAGGCCCTTAAGGATCTTCGAATCTAAGACTCTTGTTCTATAGACAAAGAAGCTGAGCCCCAGCCTGGTGAAGGACTTGTCCTTGGTCACAGAACTCATTATCACCAGAGCCAAAGACTAAAATCCAAATATTCTGACCTTCAACCTAATGATCATTTTACAAAACTGCCAAGAACAACATCTGCTCGGTCAGACAAGTCATTATAATCTCATCATATATCACACATGTTATATTTGCTTCCGTCCCCGTACCTTTGCTCATGCTGCCTCCTTGACCCTGACGATCCCTGCTATGACCCTTACACTTTCTTACTTCTCAAGGTTCGCTGCCTAGAGAGCACCCAGATGTTAAAATGCAAGTAAGTTCTATTCTCGTATTTTATCAGGTTAGATTTAAGAGCCATTTGTGACAACAGCATTAAATATGCATTAGATAAATATTTTTATTTATTAAATAAATGAAATAAAGCATTAAACATGCACATCTCACGTACTCTTCATACTTCAAGACACGAGCCCCTAGTGATCCCAGCCTTTCTCTGAAGGCCAAACATGCCTTGCAGCACTAATGTCCTTTGTACTCAGTTGTATGCATTACTCTAATCTGGCGCTCTTTTCTTCAGTAATACTCGTTAGAGAATAAATAATGTCATATTTCTATTTCTCAAAGTGCATATTCACTAATTAGATATAGATTCATAGATTTTAAGAGGTTCAGAGGGAGAGGAAGAATGGTTGCTAACATTTATTCAGTATCAGATATTTATATACACAATTAGAGACCATGTATTTCATTTTTGTACAGTTAAATAAAATTTCCTTTTTTTTTATTTGGGAAACTTGCAATTTATGTAGGAAATGTGAAATTTTACAGCCCACATATGCTTGGGGTTTTATACCCAGAACACCCACATACACACCAAACATCTATGAAATCAAGTTGAAAAAAAAAAAAAGCTTAGTTTCTCCATTGCATGTGATTACACTTTGCCAGTCAATTCTAAAGGTGGTGGGTGGAAAGGCTAGCAACTGGCACCCAAAAATGACAGTTGTCTTTGTTTTGGATATTGTGCAAAAGCATAATTATGTGAAGGAGTCTAACAGGAGCAAGGGAACCTCTCTTCAAGACTGCAGCAGTGCTCCCTAGACCAGCGTGGTAAACGGAAGTTCATCCACAGGGTAGATTTTAACAAACAAAGATGTAAAACATACAAAAATCCCTAAGGAAAAAAGGCACTCTTGCAGATGCTGTTACAGAAAATATAAACTGGCATCACCTCTTTGGATGATGATACGAAAGGCTTATCAAAATTTTAAATGCACATATTCTTTAATACAGTAATTCTGATAAGATTTAATCTATGAATCAAGTATAAAATACACCAACATATATGAGTGAGAACATTGGTTGTAATATAGTGTGTAACAACAAAAAATAAAAATCACCTAACTGTTTATTTACAGTAGGGCACTGTTTAAATAAATTATGTTACAGTTACAAAATGAAATATTAATACTACACACTATTGAAGACAAAGACAAGGTCTGAATCTCCATGATATACCTGCTTAAGTGCAAAAAAGGTAAGATACATAACAAGAAGCATAGTGTAAGCCTATTTGGGATACGTGTATACATGTATGTAGGCATTATGTATGCATTATGTGTGTGTAATATATATATGTGTGTGTATATATATGTGTGTGTGTGTATACACACACACACACACACACACAAACATACATAGCTTCCTTTTGTTTTTTATTCCCACATAGATACACAAGAAAATGTAAACAGTGGTCACAACCTTAGGAAAAGACTTGGAGTTTATCATGTGTGTAAGTGCGTATACAGAAAATTTGCATTCTTTTTTTAATACCAGTCTGTATTATTTGATTTTTTTTAACTATGTGCCTGTATATTGAAAGATATAAATATATTTTTTATTTTATTTATTTTTTATTTATTAAATTTATTGGTGTGGAAAACAGTACAGAGGTTCCAAATAAACATTTTCTAAATTCTATGAAGAAATACAGAGAAACTATTTGCCCAGGAAGACATTCATCGGCAGATATTAAGATCAGCATCTGAAAATTAATAGACATCCAAGATATAAATTACTGTCTCAAAAGCAGATGTTTAGAAAGCACCCAACTGTTCATTAGTTTGATGTTTCATGTGCTTAATCTGCCACTGCTATTTTGCTTGGTTGACTGGAAATGTCACTTGTAAAATCATAAGGGTAACATAGAAAGTGAAGGACGTTACTGACATTTCAATCAAAATTCAAACATGATTTTAGTGATTGAACTCAAACAAGATCAAACCCCTTTCTCTCCACAGTGAATGCGGCCACAGAGGTGAACCTGCTTTCTGTATTAAACTATTAAATTTACCTAATGAAAATGGACATTGTAACTGCCAAAGAGCCCCAAACTGACAGTGCAATGCAGAATTCATCCTAAATGCACATCTTTTCAATTATCCTATGTGAACATCCTTTAAAATAATGATATGTTCAAAACAGCTCAAAACTCAAATTAGTAATATGGTCCTTTGAAATGTCATTTGCTTACTATTGATCAAAAAAGTCGATTTGCATGAAGATGCCATTAAACACCAGGAACATCATTCAACAGATAGTTTTAGAAATCCAGCCAAGCAAGGAGCCATGCTAAAATAGCACCTAGATAAGTGTTGAGCACTCTGGAGTTCAAAAAAGGGAAAATCGCAATGTGGGACTGCATAATGGTAAAAGCATCAGCATTAAGTCAGAAACCAAGTTGGGCTATAAGAGAAAACTGGGATTTGTGGCAACAGAGAAGAGACAGGTTAAATGTTAATGTTGTAGGGCAAGATAACCGAAGGGTTGAGACAGGGAAGTCATCATTTAAAGAGAAATGATACTAAGAAAAGATAGAAAAATATATTGGATAGGAAGGGAGAGGGCCTCAAATATTACACTAAAACATTTCATAAATATGCAGCAGCCATTATGGACTATAACTATAGCACTAATAATAGGTAAGATACGTGTATGTCTAGCTATTTCTCTAGGACAATGGTTCTCAAACATAAGCATGTATCCAAATCACCTGGAGGGCTTGGTAAGCTATAAATTGCTGAGCCCCACCTCCAGTATGTCTGATTCACTAAGGTCTGGAGGATTTGCATTTCTAACAAACCCCCAGGTGATGCTGATGCTGCTGGTCCAGAGACTACCACTGGAGAAGCATTATCCAAAAATAACTTGGAACACATCAAACACCCTGTCTCCCCAGAGGGCATGACGCAGCAATCCAGAAGTGCTGAGAAGAATGGCATCCTCACATAACTTGAGACAGATATAGGCCTTCCTAAGTCTGTTCCAAGTCACCTTAGAGAGCAAGCGCTCTGGGATACATTTAGGGCACTCCAATCTGATGGAACTGGTCAATGAGATAAAACCAATCTGGACCACAAGGGGAACTGGACCTCAGCCCCACATCAACCGCTGACCCTGAGGAAACAGCTCTATAGCTTGACATTTAATGTCTCAAAACCAAGCACAATCCACATTATCGCTTGACATGTCTCATTCAACGTCTGTCTGGAGTTCATCAAACCACTCCTAACTTGGCACTGAACCACAGAATGTGCAACACTGTGTTATTTCACCAACTGTAATTTGTAAATTTCTAACCACAACCCACATGAAGACCCCCAAATCTACACCCAAATTCATAATAAGAGCCCATGAGAGGGTCACAATGAGAATGCTCTAATGACCCACTAATCCCAAAACAGTCACCACAGAGGTCCCTTGTTCACTTCTGCGCACCTTGAAATTTGTAGGAATACAAAAAGTTGTCATAAGGAAACAGCACAGGTCACCAGAAGCATGATGCGTATTATAACCTCTAGCTGTTGAGATGTCACTGTGAGGTGTTTTTTTAGCCACGATTAACATTTAAACAGTAGACTCTGAGTAAAGCCGATTACCCTCCACAATACGGATGGGCCTCATCCGACCACTTGAAGGCCTTATGAGAAAAAAGACTGACCTCACCCAAGAAGGAGGAATTCTGCTTCCAGACTGCCTCTGGACTCAAGACTGCAACATCAACTCTTTTCTGTCTCCAGCCTGCCAACCTGCCCTGTAGAGCTGTAGATTTCAGACTTGCCAACCCCCATGATTGCATGATTGCATAAGTCAATTCTTTAACATAAATCGGCCTCTCTCTGTCTCTGTTTCTCTCTTCATATATATGCATATAACATATATATATATATATACACACACACACACACATACACACACACGTACATATAATTCATCATTATCAAACAGAGACAGAAATTGTGAACAGTGATTGTGACAGGACTGTCAACTACTCCTACTAGTTCTGCTTCTCTGGACAACCCTGACAAATGCAGCCCTCTAGAGTTCACAATCTCCATCCCATACTTGGCAATGATCAATGACCTCTATTTTTCTAAAAGAAAAAGTTTCCTTTCACTTTTAAAATGAAGACTGCCTTTTAAGATATGCTAGACTGTAATGATACTTATATTCTATACCACTATACATAAAACTCAACCAACCAGTTTGGAGTGACTGAACAAACACCTCCACTGTGGTATACACTATACAAATACAGTGTGATTTCCCACAGTGAGCAGAAACTATAAGAAAGAGTCTAGGAACTGACATCTTACCAAGCATCCATCCTGATTCAAATGCTCTTTGGAATCCATACTAAGCTTCCTCTTCCTGCTGGGCTGTTTCATTGCCACTTTAGCACTCCTCAGTGTCTTTCTGCAAAACAGTGCCATATAAAAAGTTGAGAGGTTTTTTGGTTGTTGTTTTGTTGTTTGTTTTTTAAATAGACTTTATTTTATAGAGCAGTTTTAGGTTCACATCAAAACTGAGTGGAAGGTATATAGTGCTCCCATATTACCCACACACATATGCCAACTGTCCCCACTATCTACATCCCCTACCAGAGTGAGACATTTGTTACAAACAATGGACCTTCACTGACACATCATTATCACCCAAGCCCATAGTTGGCACTAGGGTTCACTCTTGGTGTTGTATATTGTATGGATTTGGATAAATGTATAATGACATGTACCTACGATTATAGTATCACACAGAATAGTTTCACTGCCCTAAAAATCCTCTGTGCTCTGCCTATTCCTCCCTCCCTCCCCCTATAACCTCTGGCAACCACTGATCTTACTGTCACCCTAGTTTTGCCTTTTCCAATATGTCATAGAGTTGGAATTACACAGTATGTAGCTTTTTCAGATCGGCTTCTTTCACTTAGTAACATGCATTTAAGTTTTCTCCATGTCTTTTCATGGCTAGATAGCTCATTTCTTCTTTTTTAAGATTTTTATTAAAATATAGCTAACAAAAAACAAACAAACAAATAAAATATAGCTACCGTACAATATTATATTATTTCAGGTGTACATCATAGTTATTCAACAGTATCTACCTGGCACTATACACAGTTATTACCATATTACTGATTATATTCCCTATGCTAAAGAAGTGATCACCATAAGTCCAGCAACCATCTGACACAATACCACGCTATCACGATATTACTGACTGCATTTCCTATGCTGTATATTACACCCCCAAGACTTGTTTTATACCTGGAACTCTGAACCTCTTATTCCCCTTTATTCCCCCCTTTTTTAATTTTTCAATTACAGTTGACATTCAGTATTATTTTATATTAATTGCAGATGTACAGCATAGTGGTTACACACTTATACAATTTAAGAAGCGATCCCCCTGACTAGTCTGGTACCCACCTGGCACCATACATAGTTCTTATCATATTACCGACTATATTCCCTACACTTTATTTTATATTCCCACGAGGTGAGAGGTTTTTGTCCCTTTAGAATCACAAAAACAAATCAAGAAACATGCTTTCAATACTTGTAATTGGTTGCCATAAATACCCTAATAAATTAGCTGATATAAGAACTGCACTGTTGTTTCTATGTTGTCACCCCAATAAACTTTAATTTAAAAAAAAAGAACTGCACTGTTGATTTTATAGCTCCTAGTATAATAATGAATGGGGAAAAGAGATGAGTATTCTACCTCATCTAGAATTTATATCAAAAAAACAAAACAAAGAAACAGGTATTATCTTTTTGTTCTTATCTATCATGATTTTTTTTTTATTTTTTACTTAGCTGATCTAAGCAATTGGGTTTTGTTGCAATCTGCCTGCACAGCTTCTGTACTCACATGATCTGACTCTCCAGAAGTGTCAAAGCCAAGGTATTCTTGGTAAGAGGTCTTAATCATATAAGGCATAGCACAGCAATCTGGAACAAAGAAAATAAAACAAAACTTACCAATCCAAGTTATCATGACCATTCTTCAGTACATTAATAAACAGTAGTGGGTATTCTTTAAAAAGCTATTTGGACTGAGTTTTTTGATAGAGCAGGTTAACGGCTTTGGAGAAACAACCACTGGTACTACACAAGTGCCATTGGAGTTATAATTCAAAAAGTCATTTGTTCACTTTGAATACTTTTAACTACAATCAACATGTAGTTTAAAATTAAGTTTAATGATCTAAGTCATCTATTGTTTCCAGTGTTTTAGAATCATATATCCAACTTTTTCCCTGATATTTCCACCTAAACAAATGATCTTAAATACTACCAACTGAATACATTCACAACTGAGCGCATCATTACCCCTCTCACTGCCTCCCAGTTCTACTCTCTTCCTAGTTGGCACTAATGACACCATTGGCCACCCATTTTCCATATCTGCCCCTTACAGTTGCTCAGACTGTGCACTGCACAAGAGCACCAAGCCCAGGGGCAAATGGAAACTGAAATCCACCCTGGGTTCTGCACGCATGCCATTTCTCATGCCACAGGGTTACTACATCTGCCAGGAAGAAAATGCATCTTTTTCTAATTCAAAGACACCTTTCTGAGCTAATTGCAACTCTGACTTTACCTGAGCCAGAGACCTAAGAGTTACCATCATGTCATCCTTTCATCCTTTACATCACACCTCATACTCTGTCACCAGGTTCTGCTGATGTTTAATGTACTAAATATTTCTTGAGTTCATCTTCTCCCTCTATTCTTATTAACTCCCTGACCACCTCCAATCATATGCTGCAGTCAATCCACAGGTTTTGCAGTCCTTTGGAACACTGCAGGCCTGCAGCTGCTCGGTCCTGTACTTTGGTGGTCCCTCAGCCTCGGAATACCCTCCCTATTACCAACCTTGCCCTTTTCAGCCTCTCTAACTCTTACTTATTCTTTATGATTCAACTAAAAGAGACTTCACGTCCTTGAGGAAAGGCTTCCTTGCTTACTTTGTGCTCCCAATGGACTAGGTGTATCTTGCCTAAAATTCACTGTACCCGTACTTACCTTCGCCAAGCATTCAACAGTTTATACTACATTTTTTATTTGTAGTATGTCTCCCTTTATTAGACTGTAAGCATCCTGATGACAAGAATTGTGAATCACTGATCCTTATTTTCCATTGTCTAGACAGTACTTGACTCACAGCCGATTCTCAGTATGTGTTTGTGCCCCTGAACAGCATAAGCATATCTATGAATTACAGAGACGCCTCAAAGCCCCTGAGTCCAATGGATATTAGCTCTTCATCCACACATTACTCCTTTCAGAATGCTGTATGACTCGAGTGAGCATAGGTCTCAAACTGAACAACTCCTTCCCTTTTTCTTTCATATGTAAAACAAACAAACAAACAAACAAACCACCCACTTCTTCATATCCATTTCCTTCTAGCCAGATGATATTAATGTCCTTAAGACAGGCACTTACCTACCAAATTCAATAACATCACATTCACTTTGTAGAATGCAAATACAATTTATCATGCCTAGCTCCTGGTAACACTCTGAACATCTATGCAAATGAACAGCCTAGACTTGATGCCGTTAGCAAAGTATGACTGCATACATAAGCACTGCCAAGGCTGGCTTGCATTTCACAGCTAATAATACCCCATGGCTTGTCAAACTGAAATCATCTGGCTATTGAAGGTTTTTCTCCTCGTCATTGAAGTGATCTATTTGGCTAATTTCTGGTAATTATCTCAATAACTCTGGCTTTTTAAAAAAAACACACAAGAAATCCTGAATTTATATTATGTATTGGGGAAAAAATGAAATTATTTTACACTAAGAAGTTTCAAAATACAATTTAGTAACAATTGAATTCCCTTTAGACATAGAAATAACAAAACAGCAATACTAACAGCCCATATAAGATTTTACTGCCAGGCAAAAAAAGGAATCAAATACAACATTCCATCAAATATAATACAAGGGAGGTGGATGATACGTAGATGATGCTAGCTAGCTAGCTGGATAGTTGGTAGACAGGCTGACATAGAGACAGACTGGCAGGGAAGTTTTATATAATTCTTTCAAATGTTAATTCACAGGATGTGTTCTAACAAACCAATTAGAATGCTTATTTTGATATACATTCAACCTGATATTCTTGGCACAGTATTAAAAGATATACATTATTCTGATTGTCCATGATACATTACGTACTCCCAAGGGGGCTCTAAATGTCAAGTCAGCCACATGCCTCCTTGCTGAGTTTTGAAGAAACTTAAAAATTTGAGAGCCAAGAAAGAATAACATCAGCTTCTAAAACACATTATAGAAACATATCATCTAGGGGAAGTAAGGGTGAACAGTGGCTGGGCAGAGGTGCACCCCAGTATACTTTGGCTTTGTAACAACACCTAAGCAATAACTATAATAGACAAGATTATTTTTAAGTGATTTTAATTAAATAACCTTCTAAGTATATTTTATATTTTAAAAACCAAGACTGATAAATATATATATAAACGATTCACATTTCTGCAGAAAATTTGGAAATAGTGCATTGATTTTGCAAATTAATCCTCTTAATCAGGTTGATTTCCCTTCATGGTTAGTAGAATTTTGTTTGCACATTGCCAAACATCTGTCTTCCTGACCTTCTAATTAAGCAGATAAATTAGATTGTTATTTAGAAAGCATATGAACAGTTTCAATACTTCAAATTAAAGAAGTCTATAAATAAAAATAATGCACTGTCTGCCTATGTTCAGTTGCTTTTTGGTAATTCTTTCAAAAATATTTATTGATCACCTATTATCATCAAAACAGTCACAGGTACTCTGCAGAATATAAGGATGATTTATCAGATATTCTAGAAAGGGAGATAAATAAAGTAGCCATATGGCCGGGATAACCCAGGATAGTTCTGCCTTCTGCCTCCCATCCTGCATAATTATTAATATCACTGCCTTTCACTCCTCAAAATGTTCCAGTTTAAACAATAAATCATATAGTTACTGTATGGATAAGACATACATAAATTAACAGGAAATATAATGCACGCCATTAAAGAAATACAAATGGGTAATTCACAGGGTGTTCACTGGAGGGAGAATATGTCCAACAGATTATAAAATGCAATATGAAGGGATATTTCAGCTACTTCTAGGATGTTGCATAGAATTTAAAGTGAACTTAGCACCAAAATATTGAATATAAATATCTGATTATTACATTGATTTCCCACTGTTTCAAAGATGTTACCAGGCTAAAACTTATTTATCTAGTTGATACTCAATGTTAATAATACACAGTAGTGGGAGTTTTTAATAAATTAATAAGTGATTACAATTGAATGCATTTTGACAACTTCTGCATGAATTACTGCTCCCTCTTAATAGCTCACATTACCTGAATTCTCTTATACAACCTGTCATAGCCATAATTTCTCTACATATAGACTTTCAATTAATACTTTTTAATACTTGTGACAACATAACATTTTTAAAACCATTATCACCTCCATTTCACAGATGAGGAAACACTGAGAAGCTAAGTAACTCGCCCAAGGTTACACAACAAATAAGTACCCAGGGAGTACAATTCGAGAGCCCTTCCTTTAAACACCACGCTATGCCGTCAGTTTAGTTATACGAGACTTAACCATTCAGGTACATTAACCAAACTCTTTCCACATACAAGGTTCTAAGTAACAAACTGATACTAAAGTTCCTGTGAGAAACCACTGTCCCTCATGCAGAGATTATCTCCATAGGTTTTTGTATTGTCACTTTACTTACATCAGAGCAGCCACCTACTCTCATATGAAAAAAAATAATGTTAGCTTAGTATATATTTTGGAATCTTAACAAATGAGCAGCAATCATGTATTACTGTGTACTGATATGTCTTAAACAATGGTTCATCATAATGGCACAGGAAATCCCAAGATTCAGGGCCCAAAGGGTACCATGTAGGGTTGTCTGAAACACAAAAATGTTATAAACAGTTACTTGCTAGATATATCTTCAAATCTGACTCCTTTCTGTCACAAGTGCACCTATAATAAAATCGGATAATCAGAAATATTTCTGTTCTTCTTCCTCCCCCCCTCCTCCTCCGCCTTCTTCCTCTCTCTCTCTTTCTCTCTCTCTCTCACACACACACACAGACACACACACAGACACACACACACACACATTATAGCAGAAGTACCAAAGATATAGGTCCCAGGGAACATGAACATAGTAGTAAGTGTGATAAGTCTATTTTAAGGCCTACCTGTCCGAATTCTTTCTAGAACATTTTACACTACACTCAGAAGTATCTCGTAGTTAATACAAATTAACATTTCTCTCTATCTCCTTATCAGACAGTACCTCTTAAGTGATTTGATCCACACTGAGGTCTCCAAACTTAAGCCAACTAAGTTTCTAAAAATTCATTCTTGAGAACTTCCTGCCAAGATGGCATTGTATATTGTTGCTTTGAGACACCCCTTTGCTCTAAACAAAGAACAAAGTCATTAAAATATACACCAAATAAATTTTATTAACCAGCAGCAAGTTAAACACAAAGTGGCAAGTGAGGCTAAAGCTTTGAGTCTGGTGGGCTCCAAAGCAAGAAAAAGGCAGAGCAAGTTAGGAGTCAAAGGGTCAAACAAGACGGGTGTTAGAGCCAGGTTTACCCTTGAAGCAAAGAGGTGGCAGAAGGCTCCACCAATCATGAATGGAAGCCAAACTGAACTTTGGCCACAAATGCCTGGTGCTGTAGCTATAAGTCTAAGATTTCAGGAATAGCAAACATTAATTCCTCACCAGGTGGGCCCCAGGGAACTAGGCAAAAGCAACCACAAAAACCACAAACCCAGGGGAAAGTGGGCACATATAGATGAGAAAACAAAGTCCTCCCACTCAAAGTGTGTTTGCAAGTCAAAATTCAAAACTACACAAAGAAATCAAGTGCTAAAAAGACAGTCAATAGAATCAGTTTCTGGGGGAAGAATTCAGTCCTAATGAAATTTAAGTTACAGAAAATACTGATCAGTTTTATACTAAATAAAACTGAAAGCAGCAAAGGAACAAGACAAACAAACAGAAACTCATAGACAAAAACAACAGCATAATGGTTACCAGAGGGTAAGGGGGACAGAGGGATGGCAGAAGAGGAAAAAGGGAATCAAATATATGGTGATGGAAGAACTGATTCTGGGTGGGGAACACACAATGTGATATACAGATGATGTATTACAAAATTATACACTTGAAACCTATAAAATTTTACTAACCAATAACCAATCTCATGCCAATCAATTTAATAAAAAATAGAAAATACTAATCAATATTTTTCCTTTTTAATTAAAATTTATTGAGGTGACAATTGCTAGTAAAATTACATAGATTTCAAGTGTACAATTCTATAATACATCACCTATATATCACATAGTGTGTTCACCACCCAGAGTCAGTTCTCCTTCCATCACCATATATTTGACCCCTTTTACCCTCTTCTACCACCCCTTTCCCCCTTCCCCTCTGGTAAGCACTAAACTATTGTCTGTATGTATGAGTTTTTGTTTCTTTATTTGTGTGTCTTGTTCCTTTGTTGCTTTCAGTTTTATATCCCACATATCAGTGTTCTTGACTTTTTCTGTGTGATTTATTTCACTTAGCATAATAATCTAAAGATCCATCCATGTTGTCACAAATGGCACTATTTCATTTTTTCTTATGGCAGAGTAGTATTCCATTGTGTACATATACCACATTTTCTTTATCCAATCATCTATCAACGGACATTTTGGTTTTTTCCGTGTCTTGGCCACCATATATAAAGCTACAATGAACATCGGAGTACATATATTTTTAAATAAATACGTTTAAGATGCTCAAACAAATAAATGAAGAAAAAAAATCCCTAACAAGTGAACAAGAAATTATGAACAATAATACAAGTAAAACAAATATAGTTGGATATGAAAAAGTTAAAAACCTTTTCAATTTAAAGTGTAGTCAATAAGATAAACAAAACCTGATGTACTTATAGCTAGACAAACCAAGAACAAATAGGTAAGATTTAAAGTACTAAAATCAGAATGACAAAGGTTACATCAGTAATGATTTTAGAAATCAAAAGGATTATAAGGGAAAACAATGAAAACTGTATGCTGACAAATTAGATAACTTAGATTAAATTCTTAAAAAGACACAAATTACTGAAACTGACTCAAGAAGAAACAAAACCTGAAAATAACTATAATAAGCAAAGCAATAAAAGTAGCAATTTTAAGAGTTCCCCAAAAGAAAAGCCCAGACCAGATGACTTACACCAAATTATCAAAGAATACCTATCCTTCACAAATTATTTCCAACCTACCCCACAGAAAAAGAAGAGCAAGGGATATTTCCTACTCATTCTGAGACCAGTAGATTTAGTAATACTTTACCTTGATTCCAAAACCAGAAAAAGATATCACAACAAAAGAATACAGACCAATACCCCTTATGAATATATATTTGAAAATCTTCAACAAAATACAAGCAAACTGAATCCAGAAACATATAAAAAAATTATACAACATAACCAGGAATGCAAGGTTAGTATAACATTAGGAAATCAAATAACGTAGTATACTATATTAAGAAAATTAAGAACAAGGCACATGATGATATCAATAAACACAGAAAAAGCTTTTGACAAAAGTTATACCCTTCAATAATACTAATAAAACAGTTAGAAAAAAACAACAACAAAATAGGAATAGAAGAAACTTCCTAAATCTAACAAAGCATTTATGAAACATCTAAAACTAACATCATACTCAGTGATGAAAGACTGAAAGCTTTCCCCCTAAAATCACAAACAAGATAAGGATGTCTGCTCTCACCATTTGAATTTAAAAATGTGTTGGAGGTTTTACTCAGGGCAATTAGGCAAGAAAAAGAAAGAAAAGACATCCCGATGCTAAAGAAAGAAAAGAAACTGTCTCTGTTCATGATCTAGTACAGCATGCATCTTTTATCAACAGGAATACATTCTGAGAAAAGGGTCATTAGGTGATTTTCAACGTTGTGTGAATACTACAGAGTGCACTTACACAAACCTAGCTGGTATAATATAGTATAAAAAATGTGTGTGCATGCACACACGCAATCTTGTGCTTGTGCGTGGAATGAAAAAGCAAGGGGAAGGCTGAGGAGGGAGGTGCCACTGGAGAGAAAATCGACGTCAGGCAGAGGGAGAAAGGATGGGAGAGAGGTAAGACAGAAAGGGAGAGCAGAGACTGAAGCACACCCAGAAAATTAAAATTTGAGATGAGAAATAATAAAAGGGAGGGGACCAGGATTAGGAGGAAAAGAAGATAAAAACAAATGGAAGGACAAGAAATGAGTTGTGCACTGGAGTATATGTGCATATGTATGCAGGGGCAGGTATGGGAAGGTGGGTGGCTGGCTCCACGGCTACTCTCCTTCCCGGCTTGCTCCTCTTGGTCCCTCACCAACGCCGGGCACACAAGTGGATAGCATGCTGCACTTCCTCATCTATTTAAACCACCCAGAGCTAGTAATAAATTCAACATCATAGTCAGATCTAGCCATTTCTTTCAGATTGCAAACAATTTTTTGCTCTTAATCCATTAAAATCTCATGGGACCCCCATGATATATGAGGTCCAACATTGACCAAAATATTGTTATGCGATGCATGACTATATGTGTAAATTCCTAAGGCATCAACTATAAAAACCATTAGACCTAATAAATGAGTTTAGTAAAAAGTTGCAGAATATAAGATCAATACGAGTATAAAAATTAGTTGTATTTCTATACACAAGCAAATAAGCCAAGAATAAGTTAAAACAATTCCATTCATAATAGGATCAAAAAATAAAATAAGTATAAATTTAACAAAAGAAGTGCAGGACTTGTAAACTGAAAACTACAAAACATTATAAAAAGAAATTAATGGTCTATCAGTCTAAATAGACTGATCAACAGTAAGGAAATTAGAATAATCATCCAAAACCTCCCGAAAAGCAAAAGTCCAGGACCAAGTGGCTTCACTAGTGAATTCTACCAAACATTCAAAGATGATTTAATATCTGTCCTTCTCAAACTCTTCCAAAAAACTGAAGAAGAGGCAGTACTTCCTAACTTATTTTATGAGGCCAACATTACCCTGATACCAAAACCTGGTTAGGATAGCACAAAAGAAAATTACAGACCAATATCTCTAATGAATCCAGATGCAAAAATCCTAAACGAAATACTAGCAAATTGAATACAACAAAACATTAAAAAGATTATACATCACGATCAAGTGGGGTTAATTCCAGGGGCACAAGAATGGTTCAATATATGCAAATCAATCAATGTGATACACCACATAAACACACTAAAGGATAAAAATCATATGATCATTTCAAATAATGTAGATAAAGCATCTGACAAGATACAGCATCCATTTATGTTTAAAACACTTAATAAAATGGGTATAGAAGGAAAGTACCTCAATATAATAAAGGCCATATATGACAAACCCTCAGCTAATATCATACTTAATAGTGAAAAACTGAAAGCTTTCTCTGTATGATCAGGAAGAAGCCAAGGATGCCCCTCTCCCCACTGTTATTCAACATAACATGGGAAGTCCTCGCAGAGCATTCAGGTGAGAGAAAGAAATAAGAGGCATCCAAATTGGAAATGAAGAAGTCAAAGTGTCGCTTTTTGCAGACATGATTCCTTATATAAATAAACCATAAAGATTCCACCAAAAGAAAACGTTAGAAAAAATAAACAAATACAGTAAAGTTGCAAGATAAAAAATCAATGTACAAAACTCTATTGAGTTCCTATATATTAATAATGAAAAAACAATTCCTTTTGCAATTGCAACTAAAAGAATAAAATATCTAGGAATAAACTTAACAAAGGATGTGAAGAACCTATACACTGATAACTCAAGACATTATTAAAAGAAACTGAAGAAGAAACAAAGAAAGATATTCTGTGTTCATGGATTAGAAGAATCAATATAATTAAAATGACCATATTAACCAAAGGAATATACAGATTTAATGCAATCCCCATCAAAATGGAATTTTTTAAAGAAATAAAACAAGAAATCATCAAATTTGTATAGAATAACGAAAGACCCCAAATAGCCAAAGCAAGGCTGGAGGTGTCACACTCCCTGACTTCAATTTATACTACTATAAAGCAATAATAATAAAAACAGCATGGTACTGGCAGGAGAACAGACACACAGACCAAAGGAACAAAACTGAGAACCAAAAAATAAACCCACACATATATGGGCAGAGAATGTTCAACAAAGGAGCCCAAAACATACAATGGAAAAAAGAAAGCTTCTTCAATAAACGGTGCTGGGAAAATTGGAAAGCTACATGAAATAGAGTGAAACCAGACTGTTATCTGTCACCAAATACCAAAATTAACTCAAAATGGATCAAAGACCTAAACATAAGACCTGAAATGATAAATTGCATAGAAGAAAGCATGGGTACTCAACTTACGGGCCTTGGGTTTAGAGATTATATCACTTCGACCTCAAAGGCAAGGGAATTGTAAACAAAAAGAAATGAATGGGATTATATCAAACTAAAAAGATTCTGCAAAGAAAAGAAACCGTCAACAAAAGAAAGAGGCAACCAACTGAATGGGAGAAGACATTTACAAACAACACCTCCACTACGAAGCTAATATCCAAAATATATAAAGAACTTGTAAAACTCAACAATAAGAAACAAACAACCCAATTAAAAAATGGACAGAGGGCCTGAACAGACATTTCTCCAAAGAGAACATACAAATGGCCAACAGACATATGAAAAGATACTCAACTTCACTAGCTATTAGGGAAATGCAAATCAAAACCACAAGATACCACCTCACACATGTTAGAATGGCTATTATCAACAATATAAGTAATATCAAGTGTTGGAGAGGTTGTGGGGAAAAGAAACCCTTATACACTGCTAGTCGGAATGTAAATTGGTACAGCTACTATGGGAAACAGTATGGATTCCTCAAAAAATTAAGAACAGAGTTACCATATGATCCATCAATCCCTATTCTGGGTGTCTACCCAAAAAATCTGGAAACATTTATCCACAAAGCTATATGTACCCCTATGTTCATTGCAGCATTATTCACTGTGGCCTAGACATGGAAACAACCAAAGTGTCCTTCGATAGATGATTGGATAAAGATGTGGTATATATACTCGGCCATAAAAAAAGATGAAATACTGCCATTTGCAACAACATGCATGGATCTTGAAATTATCATGCTAATCAAAGTAACTTAGAAAAAGCTGAGAACCATAATGATTTCACTCATATGTGGGATATATAACTGAAAGCAACAAACTAAGAAACAAACAAAAACTCAGACACACAGACAACAGTTTAGTGGTTACCAGAGGGGTAGGGGAGAAGGCAGAAGTAGTAGAAGAGGGTAAAGGGGGCCAAATATATGGTGATGGAAAGAGAACTTACTTTGGGTGGTGAACATACAATGCAATATATAGATGAAGTATTGTGGATAATTTTACTAACTGATGTCACCCCAATAAATTTAATAAAAAATAAAAAAATGAAGAAGTAAATAAATGGAATGATATTCCTGTTCATGGGTTGGAAAATTTAATTCTAAAATTGTGATAACATGGATGGACCTAGAGGGTATTATGTTAAGTGAAAGAATCAGACAGAGAAAAACAAATACCATATGACCTCACTTATATATGGAACCTAAAGAACAAAATAAACAAACAAAACAAAATAAAATAGCAATTATTTCCCAAACTGATGTACAGGTTCAACAAAATCCCAGCTGGCTTTTTTGCAAAAACATATAAATTGATCTTAAAAGTCATATAGAAACGTAAGGAACTCAGGTTAGCCAAAACAATCATTAAAAAAAGAATAAAATTAGAGGATTTCCTGGTTTCAAAACTTCCTTCAAAGCTACAGTAACTGAGACAGTATGGTACTGGCATAAGGACAGACATACAAAACCAACTGAATAGACTGATGTTCTAAAAATAAACCCAATAATGGCCAATAAGCACATCACTAATCATTATGGAAATGAAAATTTAAAAACACAAGATACCACTTCACATCCTTTAAGATAGCTATAATAAAAGACAGACAGTAACAAGACTGTGTAAAGACTGGAGCCCTCACACATTGCTGGTAAAATGGTGCAGCCACTTTGGGAAGCAGTTTGGCAGTTCCTCAAAATGTTAAACAAAATGAACCAGGAATCCCACACCTAAGCATATTCTTAAGAGAAATAAAAACATATGTCTACAGAAAAACTTGTGCACATGTGTTGATAGCAGCATTATTCATAACAGCCATAAAGTGAAAACAACCCAAAGTCTATCAACTGATGAATGGAGAAACAAAATGTGGTATATACATAACATGGAATTCTATTCAGAAACAAAAAGAAATAATACCCTGAGGCATAGATGAACCTTGAAAACATTATAAGAAGCCAGTCCACATATTGTATGATTCCATTTACACGCCATGTCCAAATTAAGTAAATCTATAGAGATAGAAAGTAGATTATTTCCTTAGGCCTGGAGGGCAGGGGTAGGAAATGGAAGTGACTGTTAATAGGTATTGTCTTTCAGAGAGGACAAAATGTTCTAAAATTAGATTGCAGGAATGGTTGTATGACTGTACATATACTAAAAAGCACTGAATTGTGTGCTTTAGATGTGTGAATCATATGGTATCCAAATTATATCTCAATAAAGTTGTTTTTAAAATATAGTCATTGATACCAAAAAAGAAAGCTGGAGAAGCAAAACAGACTCAGACTAGAATAGTCAAAAATATTCCAAATAAATAGGAAGATGGCACTGAAGAGAACATGGAACAAAAAAAAGGTTAAAAAATTTAAATGAGATAAAGAGATAGATTGGCCGAATATTATGAAGATGGCAACAATTCTGAAATTAATTTATAAATCAATGCAATACTAGTTAATATCCTAATATCATCTTTCATGAATTTGTCAAGCTTTTCCTAAAATGAAGATACCAAAGATAAAAAAAAAAACTAAGAACAGCTATGTGATATTACTTACCTTATCATCTTATTATTAAGATACAGTTATTAAGGCAGTGCGATACTTGTGCAGTGATAGGCAAACAGACCAATGAAACAGATGAGTGAGCCCTGAAATATAAAGGTATTATGAAAATTTCATTATCAGAGGAGGTATGATATCAGCTGTGGGTTTTTCACATATGGCCTTTACTATGTTGAGATACTTTCCCTCTAATCCTAGTTTGTTGAGAGTTTTTATCGTGGAAGTATTTTGATTTCTGCCAAATGCTTTTCTGCATTTATTGAGATGATTATGTGATTTTTACCTTTGATTCTATTAATGTAATGTATTACATTAATTGATTTTTACCAGGGATAAATCCCATTTGGTCATGATCTTTTGAATGTGCTGTCTGATACAATTTGCTTATATTTTGTTGAAGATATTTCCATCTATATTCATCTGGGATATCGGCCTATATTTTTTTATTTCTTGTGGTAGCTTTGTCTGGCTTTGGCATCAGGGTAATGCTGGCCTCTTAAAATGAATTTGGAAGTATTCTCTTCCGTTTTTTGGGAGCATTTGAGAAGGAAAGGCATTAATTCTTGTCTAAATGTTTGGGCGGTTTTTGATTACTGATTCAATCTCCATAGCAATTATAGATCTGTTCAGACTATTTTTTTCATGATTTAGTCTTGGTAGGTTGTATATTTCTACAAATTTACCCATTTCCTCTATGTTGCCTAGTTTGTTGATGTATAATTTTTCATGATAGTCTCTTATGATCTTTTTTATTTCTGTGGCATCAGTTGTAACATCTCCTCTCTCAATTCTGATTTTATTTATTTGAATTTTCTGTTTCTTAATTTAGTTAAAGGTTTATCAGCTATATTCTTTATATTTTATCTTTTCAAAAATCAACTCTTAGTTTTGATGATTTTTTCTATGGTTTTTCTATTTTCTATTTTGCTTATTTCTGCCCTAATTTTTATTTTCTTTCTTCTGCTAACTTAGCTTTTTTTTCTAGATCCGTAAGATATAAATTTAGCTTGTTTATTTGCTATATTTCTTCTTTTTAATAGGCATTTATTACAATAAACTTCCATCTCAGCACTGCTTTTGCTGTATTCTATTAAGTTCTGGTATGTTGTATTGTCATTTTTATCTGCATCGCGGTATTTTCTAATGTCCTTTTTCATTTCCTCTGACCCATTGGTTGTTCAAAAATGTGTTATTTAATTTCCACACATTTGTGAATTTTCCAATTTTCAATGTTCTAATGACTTCTCCTTTCACTCTAATATGATTAGTAAAGATACTTGGTACAATGTTTTTTAATTTGTTAAGACTTACTTTGTGACCGATCCTATGACCTGTCCTGGAGAAATTTCCATATGCTCTTGAAAAGAATGTATATTCTTCTGCTGTTGAGTGGAATGTTCTTTTTTGTCTTTTAGATCCATTTGGTCTATAGTGTTGTTCAAGTCCTCTGTATCTTTATTGACATTCTGTTTGGATCTTATATCCAGTATTGAAAGTCGGATATTGAAGTCTCCTACTGTGGGGACAAAGTCCCAGAGAGCAGTTTCCAGGCTCTCGGCCTCACGTGGAAAGGTGCTGGCTCAGTTATTAGATGGCCATCCGCTTTGGCTAGGTGGCCATCAGCTGTTACCAGTTAGCCATTAGCCACTGATATAACTGCCGTGGCCACGCTAGGGGGTGGGTTGGTTGGCAGAGAAGTGGCCAGCGGATTGCACATCATGTGGAGCCTGCTTCCCGTGTCTCCAACCCAGCCGCCAGTGAGAACATAGTGGTATGAACCCCTATCCATGGCTCCGCTGGTGTTCCTTTTTGGCCTCACCATGTCCTGCGTTCTTGTGTAGAGAGCAGGACCAGAGACCCTGCATGACACCTACTATCACTGTTATTGTTGTCTATTTCCCCCTTCAGTTCTGTCAGTGTTTGTTTTATATATTTAGGTGCTCTTATGTTAGGTACATATATATTTATAATTGTTATATCAACCCTGCTGGATTGACCCTTTTATCATTCTTGGTCTCTTATGACAATTTTTGACTTAAGGTCTATTTTGTCTGATATAAGTATAGCCACTCTGCTTTCCTTTGGTTACTGTTAACATGAAATATCTTTTCCATCCCTTACCTTTCCTCAGTAAGAATTCTTGACTCTCCTGTAACAGAACGAAACATACTAACTCTTGCCATGGCTCCATTTGGACTGAATACACTCGACTTGGCCTTGGCCTATGACTTGCTTTGGCCAATGGCAGATGCAAGGTGAGCTGAGGCTTAAAAGGTGCTGTGTAGTTAGTCTAGACCTCATCGTACTGCAACTATCCACCATTAAAAGAGCATACCTTAGTTAACCTTTGCTCCTTCAGAGCAGGCACCAGAATGAACACAGGTAGAGCATACCTGAGCATTATTCACAGCCTGCAGCCAAGCCCAGCATATCAATAGTCTGAAGCCTTTTGAAACCACCCAGGCAAGCTCAACCTAGATCACTCCAATCACAAATCACCTAAAGATTAATTAATGTGCAAATAAATGTATGCTGTTTTAAAACAATGAGTTTGGGGATGGCTTGTAATGCAGTGTTTTTATTAGCAATAGCAGTCAGATATAACAATCCATACAGAGGGAAAAAGAGCAAACTATTAATAAGTATTTCACACAGAAATTTATGAAAAGTTGCTCAACCTTGTTAATAATCAGGGGAATAAAGACTAAAACCACAATGAGATACCAATTCTTGGCCATTAGAGTAGCAAAAGTCAAGAACTATGACAAGACTAGATATTGGCCAGGTTGAGGTCTAATGGGAATTCTCATACTCTACTGGCAGAAAATTAACTGGTTCAGCCACTGTAAAACAACAATTTGGCATAAATTTGAAAGTTGAAGATGTTCCAGCAAATCCCATGATCCCAGGACTCCAGCAATTACACTCCATTAGGAAACATGTTCCTATTAATGGGAGGAAAAAATTGAAAAAAAAAAAAAAATCCAAATATTTATTTACAAGAATCTGAAAAAAAATAACGTGTGTTATATTCAAATAATGTAACATTACATAGTGAAAATGAATCAGCTGTAACTACATAAGAACATAAATATTAGCTATAACGTTGAATGAATAAAGCAAACCAGAAGACCACATTTGTAAAACACTAAACCAAGCAAAAGCACTCAATATGTACCTTAAATACATATATTCTTATGTGGCGAATTATTTTGAAGAAGCAAGGAAATGATCAGCACAAAATTTAGCATTGTGCTCACTTCGACAGCATGTATAATAAATTCAGTATAGCAGTCAAAGAGGAAAATTAATAGTGTCATGATGTTTTCATTCTTCAGTTGAATATTGGCTTTACAGGTGTATCTTTCTGCTATTATGCTCCATAACTGATATACAAAATACATTGTTTTGTATACATAAAATGCTTTTTTTCTTTTTTTTCTTTTTTTTTTTTTGTCATTTGAAATGGTGTACTTATAGTCATCCAGTATAAGAGAAAAGCTGACAGGGGAAAGAATGGACATAGTACTTTCTCTGCTAACAGTCTATTTTTCCTGTTTCTAAATCCCTTTTCTCAGCAAGACTTTCTGCTTTTCTCATATATCTGGAAAAAAATTTATCTCACTGGACCCTTTCTGAGCAGGTACTATGTTAGCAGTTAGCAAGAAGCAGGCCGGCCAGGAGCATGAGCGGTTCCCACCTACCTTCATTAGACCACACTATTCTCAAGGAAGGAGGAATCTGTGACTGAACCACGGGCATTAGCCTCCTCCATGCTGTTTGACAGACACAGGCATAAGCTAAACCCTAGGATTTCTAGCTCCACTAAGAGAAATCTGAGCAAGGACAAAAGATGGGGACACAAATAACAAGCAAGAGAAACTGACTCTGGCTCTCTTAAGCAAAAAGGCATTTGCTGGAAGAATATCCAGGGCTCAGAGATTTAACATCTATGGCAGGATCAGACAGAAATAAATCCATATTAAAAATAAATATCCTCTTGCACCCATGAATGTGATTGGCACAGGTGAGTCTTACCAAGTGTTAGAAAGACTGTGAAGCAACAGGAACTCTCACATACAGTGGTATGTCAGTTTTCGAATGTAATCCACGAGTTCTGAAACATTCAAAACTAGCTGACAGCTAGGCCTCAGGATCTTGCACTCAGTGGAAGCCGTGTGACATGTTCGACTTCTGAGTCGTGTTCGAAAACTGAAGCATTTACTTCTGGGTTTACGGCATTCATAAACCAAAATGTTAGTCAATGGAGACATTTGAAAACCGAGGTACCACTGTATTTCTAAGTATAAATTGGTAAAACTACCAATTGGATTCAGCTGTTTCTAGATATATAGACAAACTCTAGCCTACTTGTATATGCAAAAGCAACATGTTTGTTGTGGCATTGCTTGTAATAAGAAAAATTTGGTAATACTCCAAATACCCATTAAGAGGAAAACGTATAAATAAATTGTGATATACTCAAAAATAAAATACTATACAGCATTTAAAATAAATATACTGTGAAATAGCATATGGACTATATATTCCATCACAGATAAATCTCTAAAATATATCTGAACAAAAAGATCAACTTGCAGGATGATATATACCATAGATCATTTATGTAATATTTGCTTACAGAGGCATAGACATCTACTCAAAATATAAAAATATGACTAAGAATAACACAAAACTACAGCAGAGTCATATCTCAGGAGGGGTGAAGATAAATAGGTCTGAGGACAGGAAATTTCAAATGTAATTACAATACTTTCATTTCTTTTAAAAAATGGATGCAAATACGGCAAAATTTTGAAATCATTAATCTAGATAGCCAGCATAGAGTTGTTCATTTTCTTATTCTCTATACTTCACTGTGTGGGGACGGAGTCCCAGAGAGCAGTTTCTGGGCTCTCGGCCTCACATGGAGGGGTGCTGGCTCAGGTGGTAGATGGCCATCAGCTGTGACTGGTTGGCCATCAGCTATAACCAGTTGACCATAAGCTAGGTATAACTGCTGTGGCTACGCTAGAGGGTTGTTTGGTTGGCAGAGAAGTGAATGGCAGACAGCGGATTGCGGATCTTGTGGCTCCTGCTTCCTGTGTCTCCAACCCAGACTCCAGCGAGAATATAGTGATATGACTCCCCTATCTATGGTTCCGTGGGTGTTCCTTTTTGCCCTCATCATGTCCTGCATCCTTATGTGGGAAGTGGGACCAGAGACCCCGCATGACACCCTGCATGACAACTGCATATCTGGAATATTTGTAATAAAAATTCATCACTCAGAGGTAGTTTTATAGGAGGAATTTTATATGTCCTCACATTTACTGCCATAAGGGTTTAATTTGCCCATGAATATTAGCATCAAGTAATGAAGTTATATACTCCTTCAACATCAACTATTTGCTCAGAACCTTAAAAAACTGGGACACATAACAAATCATAAATGTCATAATCCCTGCAACTAATATTTATTAAGTTAGCTCTTCCTATGTACCAAACATATGGTGGCAGCCTCTCAACAGCCCTTTCAGAGTTAATAAGCCCCAGGTGACACGGCCAGTCAGAACAAAGCTAGAATTTGTCTAACTCCAAAATTTTACACCCTAACTAATGGCTCCATTTCTAAAATCATATTTTTGCTGCCTCTAACTACAACTTGGAGGCAAAGCCTGTGTTTAATGCATAAGAGTAATATGAGCATATATTTTTGATTATCAGATAGTGGGAAAAAGCATAAATTACTTTCCCAAGCTCACGTGGCTGGCTGATAGAAGAGCTAGAACTAGAATCTTAAGATTTAGACAAGAGACCACTTCATATCCTATTGAGGAGGACAGACTACACTCATTATAACAGATTTTCCAACAAATGGCATTCTGAAGCATTGCCCAAATTAAATTTTCCTAATATCACACCACTAAGCATATTCAAATAAATCTCCTTCCAGGAGTATCTTCAACACACTGGCACTTGAATCATGACAACTGGTATTGCTGCTTAAAATAACATGCCACACTAAATAACATAGAAATACATTATTTGCAGAAATAAATCAAACTGTTTTGTTACTAGTGCATGTCCTTATTATGAGCGTTTCAAGATTGCATTAGATATTTGTGAATTCTATCACTCATAATGTTTTTCAGGCAAATAAAAAACTAGTACCACAGAAACTTTTTCTAATCTGATGCATGACAGGGAAGAAGTCAGACCAGAGTAATGGAAAGTCATCCAATCACAAGTTCTAGGTCTGACTCCCCAGCCCACCGGCACTGAGACCAAGCATCTTCCACATGGACCACACTGCAGAGCTCTTGTGGACAATGATATATTGTTTGAGACATGTTCTTTATTTTTAGTCAAGTATAACATACTTGTACACACAAAAATGCATAAAAGTGTATAGCTCAATAAATTTTCACACATTCAACACATGTAACAAGCACTCAAATCAAGAAACAAAATATTACAAGCATATCCCCTTTCAGTCACTAACTCAATCAAAGATAATCTTGATGGTTACCCCAACTTCTAACGTAATAGATTACTTCTGTGTCTTTTTATACTCTGTACAAGTAGACTTATACCATATGTGTTTTGTTTATGGTTTCTTTTGCTAACATCATGTTTGTGACAGTCATCCATATTTGTGCATGTAGATGTAGATAGATCACTTTTACTGTTGCATAGTATTGTGGAGTGTATCAGAACATATTTATCTGTTTTGTTTCTGATGGGCATTTCAATAATTTCCAGGTATGGAGTATTATACATAGTACTACTTGAACATTCTACTACATTTCTCCTGCTGAAATGTACATTCAGCACATTTCTGCTCGGAGTGGAATTACTAGGTCATAAAGTATGTGCATTGTTTTCCCACTGTAACAAATTACCACAAACTTGTTGGCTTAAAAAATACAAATGTATTTTATCTTTCAAACATGGAGATAAATGGGTCCCATTAGACTAAAATCAAGGAGTCAATAGGGCTGTGTTCCTTTCTGGAGGTCTAGAGGAGAATCAATTCTCTTGCCTTTTCCAGCTTCTAGAGGCTGCTCACACTCCTTGGCTCAAAGCCCCTTCCTTCTTCTTCAAAGTCATCAATGGCCAGTCAAGTCTTTCTCAAAACACATTGCCCTGAAATTGATTCTTCTGCTTCCCTGTTACACATTTAAACCACCCGTGTGGGTCCATCTGAATCTTCTAGGATAATTTCCCTATCCTAAGGTCAACTGATCAGAAATGAAAATGTTTCCTGTTTTTGATGAATGACAAATAAACCTTCATTCATTGGCTTAGGTATAGCACAGAAGAGAGCCACCTTCACTAAAACATTGCATATTCCATCCACAACCTGAATCCCCCTTTGCCTTGCAACACACATTTTCATAGGCTTTAGGGATCAGGATGTGGACCTCTTTGGGGGTCATTATTCTGCCTCCCACAGTATGCATATATTTTGGAAATGTTTCTAAAATTTAAGTATTACAAACAAAATTATGACAATAATATTTATTTTAAGGTTCCGGAAAAATGGCGGCGTGAGGTGAGCCTCTGTAAAGCTCCCCTGAAATTTACAAAGAATCGAACAACAAAAACTCCACAAAGGACTCCCTGCACAGCAGACAGGCAAGACGTAGAGGCCCACTACTGACTGAAATCACCTACAGGTGGGAGATTCGCGCAAGTGGAGGGAGGAGGAAACGGAGAAGTGCGCGGAGACTGAGCCGCGTGGGCGCAGGACGCAGACCTCGCTCAGTGCGCCGAGCTCGCTGCTTCCCTGAACTACCGCAGCTGCGGGAGAGGGAAGACCTCGGACTGCTAGGGCTCCGCTTATGGCCCACAGGGCTGAGGGGGCAGCATATACCACGGCTGAACCCAACGCTCACGGAAGAGACCTCGGAGAAAAGACTGAGGGAAAAAGGCTGAAAACGGTGGTTTAAGCCCTCACTGCCGAGCAGAGAACGGAGCCTTAGGCACTGAGACTAGCCGCCCCCTCCCACCCCTCCCAGAGCTCGCCCTGCCCCTATGTGCCCGGTGCTAGAAGCGAAACAGTAGCAGTGTCATATCAAAACAACAGAAAATTTGCTGTTTTGAGAACTGTGGACCGCAGACACAAATTCACAGCCCAACTAGTTCCCGCAAAGGGGAGAGATCTGTGGAAGCAGGACCGGCTGTGGTGGTGGTCGCTGCCATTGCTCTGGGCCACCTCTCACAGCTCACCCCGCCCCTGGCCCCACCTATCTGGGCGGATCCCTGCAGGAGTAAACAGAATTGCTGAAACATACGGGCTCTGAATCATGAGCTGGAAGAGCTTTGGAACATCAAAAGCTCTCCGCATACCCACCGGAACACTGCGCCCTGTGACCTAGATGAACTATTAACAGAGGAGAAGCCCGTCTCCCAGGAAATCCCCCCATTGTGTGAGAAGCAGGAATAGTGCAGAGAAAACATAACACTACCGTGTGGGAGAAGAAAAATAAATTGCAGTTGGAGAAATAATAAAACATTCTACCAACAAGTACTGGAAAACAAAAGAAAGACCTCTTCCTATCAACCTGTTGCAGAAGTCACTCCTGTAGATGTCTAGGAGGAGAAATAGTAAACCAGTAATCGCCATGAATAACCAAGGCAACAAGATAGCTCAGAAAGAAAGTGAAAAATGTCCAGAGAAGGCACTTAAAGATACAGAAATATGTGACCTAAATGACAGAGAATTCAAGATTGCAGTTCTGAAAAAACTCAACGAGATACAAGAAAACACAGATAGGCAGTTAAATGAACTCAGAAACTCAATCAAAGAACAGCATGAGCATTTTACGAAAGAGATTGAAATCTTAAAAAGAACCAAATAGAATTTCTGGAGATTAAGAACTCAATAGAAGAAATTAAGAATGAAATAACCAGCTTAGGTAGTAGAGTTGACCAGATGGAGGAAAGAATCAGTGACATCGAAGATAGAAACCTGGAAATGACACAGATAGAAGAAGAAAGAGACTTGAGACTTAAAAGAAATGAAAGAACTCTACAAGAACTTTCTGACTCCATCAGAAAGAGCAATATAAGAATAATGGGCATACCAGAAGGAGAAGAAAGAGAGAAGAGAACAGAGAATATATTCAAACAAATTGTCGATGAGAACTTCCCAAATTTGTGGACAGAACTGGACCCTCGAATCCAAGAAGCAAATAGAACACCTAGTTACCTCAATCCCAACAGGCCTTCTCCAAGGCACATTGTATTGAAGCTGTCTAAAATCAACGACAAAGAAAGAATCCTCAAGGCAGCCAGGGAAAAGAAGACGGTAACTTACAAAGGAAAGCCCATTAGATTATCGTCAGATTTTTACGCAGAAATTCTACAAGCTAGGAGGGAGTGGAACCAAATATTCAAACTATTGAAAGAGAGAAATCATGAGCCAAGAATACTATATCCCGCAGAGATATCCTTTAGATATGAAGGAGGAATAAAGACATTTCCAGACATACAGAAGCTGAGGGAATTTTCTAATACACGACCTGCACTACAAGAAATACAAAGGAGGCAATTAGACCACCATCAACAGGTACAATTTGTGGGAACCAAAACTCAAAAAGGGTGAGAATAAAGGACTGAACCGGAATGTGGGAATGGAGATAGTAAGTGTGCTGAAGAAAATGGAATACTCTAAATATCAAACTTTCTTTTACATAAACTTAAGGGTAAACACTCAAAATAAATCCAGAATTGAAATATATACTGAAATAAAAGAAGAAACAGAGGGAAACATCATAGAATACCACCACACAGAAATAATGGACAACAACAAAAAGGCAAAGAAACAATGGAGACACAGCCTTACCAGAAAACTAAAGATAGAATGACAGGAAATCCTCACATATCAATAATCACCCTAAATGTAAATGGACTGAACTCACCAATAAAAAGGCACAGAGTAGCAGATTGGATCAAAAAACTAAACCCAACCATATGCTGTCTCCAAGAGACACATCTCAGCTACAAGGACAAGCATAGACTCAAAGTGAAAGGGTGGAAATTGACACTCCAAGCAAATGGTACCCAGAGAAAATCAGGTGTAGCCATAATGATATCAGATGAAACAGACTTCAAGGTGAAAAAGATAACAAGAGACAAAGATGGACATTTCATAATGGTGAAGGGACTGTACAACAAGAAGACATAACAGTCATCAATATTTATGCCCCCAATCAGGGAGCACCGAAATACACCAAGCAACTACTAACAGAACTAAAGGGAGAAATTGACCAAAACACAATTATACTAGGGGACTTAAATACATCATTGACAGCTATGGATAGATCATCCAAACAGAAAATAAATAACGAAATAGTAGCCCTAAATGACACATTAGATGAAATGGACATAATTGACATTTATAGAGCACTTCATCCTAAAACATCAGACTATACATTCTTTTCTAGTGTACATGGAACATTCTCAAGGATAGACCATATATTGGGACATAAAATCAGTCTCAACAAATTTAAGAAGATTGAAATCATACCATGCATATTCTCTGATCACAAGGCTTTGAAATTGGATATCAACTGTAAAAAGAAAGCGGGAAAAACACAAATACATGGAGATTAAACAACATACTTTTAAAGAAGGACTGGGTCAAAGAAGAAATTAGAGGAGAGATCAAAAGATACATAGAAACAAATGACAATGAAAATACATCCTACCAAAATTTTTGGGATGCAGCGAAAGCAGTTTTAAGAGGGAAATTTATCTCATTACAGGCCTATCTCAAGAAACAAGAAAACTCCCAAATAAATAACCTCATGTTACACCTTAAAGAACTAGAAAAAGAAGAACAAGTAAAACCCAAGGTCAGCAGAAGAAAGGAAATAACAAAAATTAGAGCAGAACTAAATGAAATAGAGAACAAAAAGACAATAGAAAAATTAATGTGACAAAGAGCTGGTTCTTTGAAAAGATTAACAAAATTGACAAACCCTTGGCTAGACTTACTAAGATAAAAAGAGAAGACACTGATTAACAAAATCAGAAACGTAAAAGGGAAGTTATCACGGACACCACAGAAATACAAAGGATCATCCAAGAATACTATGAAGGACTATATGCCACCAAATTCAACAACCTAGAAGAAATGGACAAGTTCTTAGAAACATATAGCCTTCCAAGGCTGAACCATGAAGAACTGGAAAATCTAAACAGACCGATCACCAGTGTAAATTGAATCAGTCATCCAAAACCTTCCCAAAAGCAAAAGTCCGGGACCAGATGGCTTCACTAGTGAATTCTACCAAACCTTCAAAGAAGATCTAATACCAATTCTGCACAAATTCTTCCAAAAAATTGAAGAGACAGTACTCCCTAACTCATTTTATGAGGCCAACATTACCCTGATACCAAAACCTGGTAAGGACAGCACAAAAAAAGAAAACTACAGACCAATATCTCTAATGAATACCGATGCAAAAATCCTAAATAAAATTCTAGCAAATCGAATACAACAATGCATTAAAAAGATTATTCATCACGACCAAGTGGGGTTCATCCCAGGGCACAAGGATGGTTCAACATCAAATCCATCAATGTGATACATCACATAAACAAAATAAAGGACAAAAATCATGTGATTATATCAATTGATGCAGAAAAAGCATTTGACAAGGTACAACATCCATTTATGATTAAAACACTTAATAAAATGGGTATAGAAGGAAAATACCTTAACATAATAAAGGCCATATATGACAAGCCCTCTGCTAATCTCATAATTAATGGAGAAAAACTGAAGCCCTTTGCTCTACGTTCAGGAACACGACAGGGATGTCCCCTATCACCTCTGCTTTTCAACATCGTGTTGGAAGTCCTTGCCAGAGCAATCAGGCAAGAGAAAGAAATAAAAGGCATCCAAATTGGGAATGAAGATGTTAAATTATCACTCTTTGCAGATGACATGAGGCTATATATAGAAAACCCTAAAGACTCCACCAAAAAACTATTAGAAACAATCAACAAATACAGTAAAGTTGCCGGCTACAAAATCAACGCACAAAAGCCCATTGCCTTCCTATATACTAACAATGAAATCTCAGAAAAAGAAATACAAAAAACAATTCCTTTTGCAATTGCAGCAAAAAGAATAAAATACCTAGGAATAAACTTAACCAAGGATGTGAAAGACCTATATGCTGAAAACTATAAGACATTTTTGAAAGAAATTGAAGAAGACACAAAGAAATGGAAAGACATTCCGTGCTCATGGATTGGAAGAATCAACATAGTTAAAATGGCCATATTACCCAAAGCAATATACAGATTCAATGCAATCCCCATCAAAATCCCAATGGCATATTTTAAAGAAATAGAACAAAAATCATCAGATTTGTTTGGAACCACAAAAGACCCCGAATAGCCAAAGCAATCTTAAGTAAAAAGAACAATAATGGAGGTATCACACTTCCTGACTTTGGCTTGTACTACAGGGCTACAATAATCAAAACAGCATGGTATTGGCAGAAAAACAGACACATAGACCAATGGAATAGAATTGAGAACCCAGAAATAAAACCACATAAATATGGACAGATAATTTTTGACAAAGAAGCTAAAACATACAATGGAGCAAAGACAGCCTCTTCAATAAATGGTGCTGGGAGAATTGGATAGCCACGTGCAAAAGAATGAAACTGGACTGCTATTTGTCACCATGTACCAAAGTTAATTCAAAATGGATCAAAGACTTAAGCATAAGACCTGACACAATAAACTGCATAGAAGAAAACATAGGTACTAAACTTATGGACCTTGGGTTCAAAGAGCATTTTATGAACTTGACTCCAAAGGCAATGGAAGTAAAAGCTAAAATAAACGAATGGGACTATATGAAACTTAAAAGCTTCTGCACAGCAAAAGAAACCATTGACAAAATAAAGAGGCCACCAACTGAATGGGAGAAGATTTTTGCAAACAGTGCCTCCGATAAGGGGCTAGTATCCAGAATATACAAGGAACTCATGCAACTCAACAACAAAAAAACAAACAACCCAATTGAAAAATGGGCAGAGGACTTGAAGAGACATTTCTCCAAAGAGGACATACAAATGGCAAATAGACATATGAAAAAATGCTCAACATCACTAATCATCAGAGAAATGCAAATCAAAACCACAATGAGATATCACCTCACCCCAGTCAGAATGGCTATCATCAACAAGACAAATAGTAACAAATGTTGGAGAGGCTGTGGAGAAAAAGGAACCCTCATACACTGTTGGTGGGAATGCAGACTGGTGCAGCCGTTATGGAAGGCAGTGTGGAGGTTCCTCAAAAAATTACGAATAGAATTGCCATATGACCCAGCAATCCCTCTCCTGGGTATCTACCCAAAAAATCTGAAAACATTTAGAGATAAAGACACGTGTGCTCCAATGTTCATTGCAGCTTTGTTTACAGTGGCCAAGACATGGAAACAACCAAAATGTACTTCGATAGATGAATGGATAAAGAAGTTGTGGTATATATACACAATGGAATACTATTCGGCAGTAAGAAAAGATGATATAGGAACATTTGTGACAACATGGATGGATCTTGAGAGAGTAATGCTGAGCGAAATAAGTCAGACAGAAAAAGCAGAGAACCATGTGATTTCACTGATATGTGGTATATAAACCAAAAACAACAAAAGAGCAAGACAAACAAATGAGAAACAGAAACTCATAGACACAGATAATAGTTTAGGGGTTGCCAGAGGGTAAGGGGGGTAGAGAGTGGGGGGTGGGATATGAGGGTAAGGGGGATCGAATATATGGTGATGGAAGGAGAACTGACTCTGGGTGATGAACACACAATGGGATTTATAGATGATGTAATACAGAATTGTACACCTGAAATCTATGTAATTTTACTAACAATTGTCACCCCAATAAATTAAAAAAAAAAAATTATGACAATATGGCAAACTCAAGTTTCTTCCTTTCTATGAAACGATCTAGTTTCTTATGTCAGTCTTACAATTCTCTCCAACTAGGAAAATCCTTTTGTGGTTACTGAGCATAAAAGTAAATTTTTAAAATTACATATGCGCGCAGATACATAATTTCCACTATGCAAGAGACAATATACTGGGGCCACAGAAACACAAAATAAGTAAGTGATTTCTGGTCAAGGTGGTCAGTTGAGTAGATGATGCAGGAAAAAAGAAAAATTGAGAAAACATAACAACAATATTAGTATTTTACAGCTAAACTCCGGATTATTAAAAATTGGAAATCTTCAGATGCCAGAAACAAAGATAAAACTGAGGAAACTAAATCAGATATACACATTAGGGCTTTGTTTTTTATTCCCACGGGATAGGAACTGAAACCATAAGCTGCAAGCATGGTTTTGAACTAGAAACGCACTTTGCCTACAGAGCCAAGAAAATGTCCCACCTTTGATTAAGGAATAATGAACTTGCACTCACTGGCTTAGGTAGTAACACAGAAGAGAGGCATCTTCACTAAAACATTGGTGGAAAGACAACCACCAAAAAATCAGAAACCCAGACCTGTACTATATATATAGGTATGTGGCTCCCATGCCCCCGACCCAACAATGCAGAAAGCATAAATCAGCGATAGCACAACTGCCCCATAGTAATATCAGAATCACCTGGGACACTCTCAGAACTCATAAAACTCTCACTGAAAACAAGCTCACAGACTAAAACTGCAGAACACACAAGAAAACCCATGAGGCTCAGCAAAAGCAATAACAACAACAAAAAAGAATTAATACCCCAGAAGCCTTCATAATGGAAAAGGCCGAGCAGAAATTAAAAACAAGAATTTCTAAACTCTTAAAGAAATAAATGAAAATATAGACTCCTTAAGACAACAACAGAACATTGTTCAAATAAAAAAGCAGATTTGAAAAATAAATAGAAAATCTAGAAACGAAATACATAATATGATATGAAAACCTCTGTAGATATGTTAAGTATACTTTTTAGAAATAAAAACTGTTAAACTGGAATCCGGACTGAAACAATCACCCAGAATAAAGCACAGGAAAAGCAAGTGCTAAACATTATAAAAGAGAAGAGAGACATAGAGAATAACTTAAGAGGAGCCAACATATATCTAACAGGACAGACTAAAAAAAAAGAAACAAATACATGAAACATTTGAAAAAAACAAGATCAAGCATAGTCCTTACCCTCTAGGAGCTCACAGTCTAGCAAAAAAATTACTGGCCTATGTTTTCAAAGCTGAAAGTAGCATCTGGGACTCTTGATTCCAGGAAAGGACTCTTCGAACCATGACCTTCTGCCTCCCTAGTAGCTCATCAGCTTCTCACCTTTCAAACTTGATTGACATAAGTGTGAAGTAGAGAAGTAATGTTATTCCACAAGCCTGAGAGAGTTAGAGCTGCATTGAGGAATCTACTTCCCTGAATCTAGTTCCAGATTCAGTATTATGGTTTCTAACTTTTCCTCTGGTTCAGACAAGCCAAATAATTTACATGTGCTGAATATCACTGGGTTTCTGCTTATAGTGCCACTAAGGAGACTCCATTGGTTTAGCCAGCCCAACATCCTCCTTCTCTGTCCAGCCACTTGATTTTTACTTTGGGAAGCCTGTTTCTGAGTCCACATAGTTCCAGGGTAGCAGGTAACATGGAAAGGAACAACTCAATAAAGTTCACCTTCTTGACCATAGTAATTGCTTCAGGGATAGACATGTAACCTAAAAAAAAAAACTAAAGAGGTTCAATTCTAGAATTCAGATTGGAAATATGGTGCAAAGGACCCTTTCTTCTGAGATTGTTAAATCAGTAGAAGTAAGTGTGGAGCCGCAGAGGCCACCAAGTAAAATAGAGCTTTATTTAACAAAACAAAAAAAAACAACAAAAAAAAAAGAACTTCACTGTCACCAAAGCCAAAACAGAAAAAGGCAGAACCAAGTGTTGAGAGTGACAAGCCCCTGGATCCAGCCATATCTGATCCAACACCACACCAGAACTTGTTAGTTTTATGAGCTAATAGCATCCCTTTTCTGCTTAAAACAGTTTGAGCTGGACTTCTGTCATTTGCAACTGAAAGACTCCATCCAGACTAATAAAAATTTCAGAAGCAAAGAAGCAGTGCCAGCAGCAACAACAATAGACAGCTGCTCTCTACATAGTTCTCCAATTTAAAACACTGAGAAAGATTTGGATTATAATCCCAACACTACTCTAACTCATTAACCATATCATACTCTGTGAATTCAATCTGGATTCTAAAATGTCTTAGCACTGTTTCATTCATCTGAAAAGACCTCACAAAAGTATTTCAAACAATTTCAGCAACTTTGAGCATAAATATGAGAGGAGATTACAAAAATCTCCCAGATAGAGTGGTCGGATGGCTCAGTTGGTTAGAGCACAAGCTCTTAACAACAAGTTTGCTGGTTCAACTCCCGCATGGGATGGTGGGCTGTGCCCCCTGCAACTAAAGATTGAAAATGGCAACGGAACTTGGAGCTGAGCTGCACCCTCCACAACTAGATTGAAGAACAATGACTTGGAGCTGATGGGCCCTGGAGAAACACACTGTTCCCCAATATTCCCCAATAAAATTTTTTAAAAATTAATTAAAGTTAAAAAAATCTCCCAGGCAAATCAATGGAGACAAGACATCTTTTTTCTGTTATCCACTTGCAGAGTCTTTTGTGCCTCTTAATGTTCCTAGTCACTCAATACCTCTCCTGAACTGTTAATGTTTTACCTTCGTCTCTCAAAAATTTGTCTTTCTAAGGTATCAAGGCTCTCAGAAACCAACTGCTCTTAGAGATAAAAATAATATGCTCTCACAGAAAACTAATTATATGAGCATTAGTTTGATGACTGCTCTAAAATCAATAGAAGTTTACAAATTTAAAATAGCACATGTTTCTTTATGTAATACCTTAACGACCCTATCATTTTTTAGTTATTTTCCCAAAGGCCATATGTAGTCATTCTTTAATTATTAAATACTTTACATTCAGTTATTAAATCAAGTTTAGTAGTTAAAGGTTTAAATTAAAATCATAGGTCATAATGTTCTCTAGGTCCATCCATATCATTGCAAATGGTAAGATTTCATACTTCTTTATGGACGAGTAATTCTCCATTGTATAAATGTACCACAATTTCTTAATACAGTCATCTACCGATGGGTATTTCGGTTGTTTCCATGTCTTGGCTATTGTGAATAACACTGCAATAAACATAGGGGTACATAAATTTTTTCGAGTTAGTGTTTTGGATTTCTCTGGATAGATACTTAGGGGTTGAATTGCTGAGTCATAAGATAGTTCCATTTTCAGTTTTTTGAGATACCTCCATCAGTGAAATAATCAGACGGCAAAAGACAAATACCATATGATTCTACTTATATGTGGAATCTAAACAATAGAATAAATGAATAGGTTAATCAGAAACAGTCTCAGAGATATATAGAAAAAAACTGAGCATTGCTAGATGGGAAGGGGATGGGGGTGAGGGGTGAGGGGATTACATGGGAGGGGGGTGAGGGGATTAAAAAGCACAATCGGTAACCACAAATTTGCCACAGGGATACGAAGGACAGTTTGGGGAGTATAATCAGTAATGTTGTAAAGATTTTGTAGGGTATGTGATGGACACTTGGGGAGACTTATTGGGGAGACCACTTCATGGATGGTGGAGGTGCCTGACTGCTGCAGTATGCACCTGAAGCTGAAGCTGAACAATGATGGGTGTCTACTGTGGTTATGTTATATATATATAGTCACGGAATGTGGAGTGCAGTGCAGGGAATGGGGTCAGTGGAACTGTGGCAGCTATGTACAATGTTGGAAGGGTGATAGATTGGGGGAGGAGGCTATCACTTTGTGAGAGGTGTAAATGTCCAACTATTACCTTGTTTTGTACACCTGAAACTAATAATAATAATTTAAAAATCATAGGTCAGATTTGTGATGTAAGGTGCTTCTAAAAGCCATACAGTTTTGCAAATAAACATTTATTGAGGACATCCAGGTGGATGAAATGCTCTATGGCAGACCAATACTTCCTCAAGTAATATCAAGAATAGCTAAATAAAGTACTAAACTGATAAAAGCATCAGATATGAACATAATAAGAACTAGAAAGGTTAACACTATAAAAAAAATAAAAAAAAATAAAAACACCTCAGAGGTGTTAGTTGCTGATCTGTATCAACATTTTCCTGGTTATATCTGCCTATGTGAAGAACCATGATGGAGCTTATGTGGTCTTGTGAGGTTACAAGGTCAAAATCAGAGACCTCAAGGTCCTCAAACACATGACCGATTTCACTCTGATATTTAGCAGGTGAAAAGTTAAAAAGCTAAGCAAACCATAAGCATCTGAAAGCAACAGAGTTTTCTAAAGTCTTACAGTACTGTAAAGACAAAGATAAGAATTTAAGACTCAACAAGGAGAAGAGATGAACATAACAGATTCTCAGTTAAAGTACTAGAGAAATATGCCTAAGGAACAGAGGCGAATCAGAGATACACTGAGATTTACAGAAACTATAACCAAACTTCAACTCAGCTTGGTTAAGGTGATCAGTACCCAATTTTTCTGCCTTGCAGAAGAAAGAATAAACTCTCTCTAGCGGAAGATAATATCTATTTATAACATTTATAGATTTTTCTAACATTTTATAACATTAGTAATATCTACAACTTTTTACTCACAATGTCTGGCATTCAATCAAAAATTACTATGCATAATAAGAGATAAGATAATTTGACCAAAAACTGCAATAGAACCATAAGTGATACAGATACTGGAGCTAATAGCCAAGGATGTTAAGGTAACTATGAAAATCAAGGAAAGTACGTAAAAATACATGAAAAGATAGAGACTATCACTAGATATTTGGAATATATAAAAAGGACCAAATTGAAACTCTATAACTGGACAACACAATATATGAAGCCCCTTGATAGATAGGTTTATAGCACACTGACACTGCAGTAATCTGCAAGACAAGTCAAGTAGAAAAATACGTAAGCAGGTCAAGATGGCGGAATAGGTAAACACTGTGCTTACCCTCTCTAACAACCACATCAAAATTATAAATAAACTACAAAACAACCACCATTGAGAATCACCTGGAATCTTGCTGAATCAAAGCCCTACAACTGAGGACATGCAGAAGAAGCCACCTCGAGACTGATAGGAGGAGCAGAGATATGGAACAGTCTGGTCCCACACCCATGTGGGACCATTAAAAACCAGGAGGGATATCTCAGCTGCAGAGGTCCCCCCAGGGAAAGTAAGGGGTCCCAGCCAATCTCCAGCCCAGGGTTTCAGTGCTGGGGAGAGAAGTCCAAATAATGTCTGGTTGTGAAAACCAACAGAGATTGTGGCTGAGTGAGACAGAGGGAGGCTGGAGTCCCAAGTGTTCCTCTCAAAGGGATTGTGCCAGACTTACTCACTGATAGAATCACTAGCTTGGAGCTCCAGTGCTGGAGCAGCAGGTGGAGAGCTCACATGGACATATGGAGGGGAAATTGAGTTGTCTGGCTTCAGGACAAGGCCTGGAGGGGCAGCTTTCTTCCAGACAGAGGACTGGCAGAAGCCATTGTTTCTTTGTTGAGCCCTACCCTTGCCCAACATACAGATACAGGCAGCCACCATGTGAGTCTCCATCAAGCTGGCTAATGCTGTTTGTTCACTACACCCTGGTGATTCTGAGGCCCCACCCCACCCAACTTTCAGGTACACCCAAGCTGCTTCCAGTGGCTTTTTCTTACAAACTGCCTGCCTTGGCTCATGCTGCAGTTTCCTAGAGTCTCTCAAAGATTTGTGAAACCCAGACAAGCAGCATCTGGCGTGAGTGTGTCCTGTACCTCTGGCTGAGCAGCCCTAAGACCAGCACTAGCTGCAACCAGCCTTAGTTTGCATCTGGGCCTCTACAGGCACTTCCAAGCACAGCACAGATGGCTGCCATCAGCAGACTGCTTTGTGGCTCCTGCCAGTTGGCCCTGGGTGGGGAATGGGCTGCAGCTGAACTTAACCTGCAGGGGATCCCTTCATATGTGGCCTTGGGGCTGGTGCGCCCAGTAGCCAGCTTAGAAACAGGCTGGAGCATCAGCGAGCTGCCTCCAAGGATGGTACACCCAAGGGGCAGATTGGGCAGGCACCAGAGCCCAGGATGGTACACCCAAGGGGCAAATTGGGCAGGCACCAGAGCCCTACTGAGGCAGATCCTTCTCTGTAGGTTAAGCCCTTGCACCACAACTCCTCCACTGTAGTCACAGCTAGTCCTCACAACCAATGAGTCTGAGGTCAATCCTTCCCATTGACGTAGAAACAGCAACCAAGGCTCAACTACAATGGGAGGGTGCACACAACCCACACAAGGGGCACACCTGGAGTGTGTGGCTCAAGTGATCAGGAAGACTGTGCCACTGAGCTCCACAGCACACCTACTACATAACGCCACTCTACTAAGACCAGGAAACACAGCAGCTCTGCCTGATACAGAGAAACAAACACAGGGAGGCAGCCAGAATGGGGAGACAAAGAAACACGTTGCAAATGAAACAACAGAATAAAGCTCCAAAAAAGATTTAAACAAAATGGAGATAAGCAATCTACCATACAGAGTTCAAAACACTGGTTATAAGGATGTTCAGTGATCTCAGGAAGAACTTCAACAAATAGGAAACATAACAATGAAGATAGAAAACATTAAAAAGAACCAGTCAGAAATAAAGAATAACGTAAATGAAGAATGCATTAGAAGTAATCAACAGTAGGTTAGATGAAGCAGAGGATCGAATCAGCAATTTATAAGATAAGGTAGCAGAAAACACCCAATCAAAACAGCAAAAAGAAAAAAATAGTCCAAGAAAATAAGGTTAGTTTAAGGGGCCTCTGGGACAACATCAAGTGTACCAACATTTGCATCATTGGAATACCAGAAGGAGAAGAGAGAACACAAGGAATTGAAAACCTATTTGAAGGAACAATGATGAAAAACTTCCCTAACCTGGTGAAGGAAATAGACGTACAAGCCCAGGAAGTGCATGGAGTCCCAAACAAAATGAATCCAAAGAGGCCCACACCAAGATACATCATAATTAAAATGTCAAAGGTTAAAGACAAAGAAAGAATCTTAAAAGTAATAAAAGAAAAACAGTCACCTACAAGGGAGCTCGCATAAGACTGTCAGCTGATTTCTCAACAGAAACTTTGCAGGCCAGAAGTGATTGGCATGAAATATTTAAAGTGATGAAAAGCAAGGACCTGCCATCAAGATTATGCTACCCAGCAAAGTTATCATTGAGAATCGAAGGACAGATGAAGAGCTTCCCAGACAAGAAAAAGCTAAAGGCGTTCATTACCACCAAACCAGTATTACAAGGAATCTTAGAGGGACTTCTTTAAGACATACATACATACATACATACATACATACATACATACATGCATAAAATGAATAATTAAATGGCAATAACTGCACACTTATTAACAATTATTTTCAATGTAAATGGATTAAATGTTCCAATCAAAAGATAGGGGGGCTGAATAAGAAAACAAGACCCTTACATATGCTGCCCACAAGAGACTAACTTCAGATTGAAAGACACACACAAACTGAAAGTAAAGGGATGGAAAAAGATATTTCATGAAAATGAAAACAAACTAGCAAAAAAAAAAAAAAAAAATCTGGAGTAGCAATACTTATACCAGACAAAATAGACTTTAAAACAAAGACTATAACAAATGACAAAGAAGGACCTAGTAATCCTACTTCTGAGTATTTACCTAAAGAAACCCTGTATGCTACTTCGAGGGGACACATTCATCCATGTGTTCACTGCAGCATTATTGACAATGGCCAAGATGTGGAGGCAACCTGGGGGTCCATTAATGTATGAATGGGTAAAGAAGAGGTGGTATATGTATACAATGGAATATTACTCAGCCGAAAAAAACGTTGGAAATCTTGCCATCTGCGACAACATGGATGGATCTAGAGGGTACTGTGCTTAGTGTAGTAAGTCAGACAGCAAAAGACAAATGTCATATGATTTCACTTATAAGTGGAATCTAAAGAACAAAATAAAGAAACAAAGGAAACAGAAACAAACTCACAGATACAGAGAACATTTTGACGGTAGCCAGATGGGAGGGGGCTAGAGGTGGGTGAAAAGGGAGAAGGGATTAAGAAGTACAAATTGGTTGTTACACAGTACTCATGAGGATGTATGGTATAGCATAATGAATACAGTCAATAATATTGTAATAACTAGGTATAGTGCCAGATGGGTACTAGGTTTATTGGGGTGATAGACGGAAAGGGGTTGGGGGCAGGGTAAAAAAAGTGAAGGGATAAGAAATACAAATTGGTAGTTATAAAATAGTCATGGGGGTGTAAAGCATAGGGAATATAATCAATAATATGGTAATAACTCTGTATAGTGCCAGGTGGGTACTGTTTAATAACTATGATGTACACCTGAGAGTAATATAATATTGTATGTTAGCTATATTTTAGTAAAAATCTTTAAAACTAAAAAGAAAATACCTAAACTGAAGCACTAAGAGAGGAAGAATGGAAAACACAAACAAAAAAGAGGGCATAAAACACACAATGCAATATATAGATGATGTATTATAGTATTGTACACTTGAAACCTATACAATTTTATTAACCAATGTCACCCCAATAAATTTAATAAATAAAAAAGATATGTAGCACACAGTGAAAAGACGTATAATGTAATTGGGGATCCCAAAAAGAAAAGAGAGACCTACTGAAAAGCAACGTTTGAAGACAAAATTGCGAAAAATTTTCCAAAACTAGATGATCTTCTCTCCCCAACAAAGGATAAAACTATCACATCATGACTGGTAGGAGAGGCAGCGATACAAGCTCACACAAAACAAAAACCACCCCAGGAAGGTGATACACAATAGGGAGGGATCTCAGTAGATAGGCTTCTTCTCCCAAGGAGTGAGAGGTTGGTGTCCCACATCTGGCACCCCAACTCCTGTGAGCTGCACTGGAGAGATGAGCCTCGAAAACATCTGGCTTAGAAAACCAATGGGACTGACAAAGATAACCAACTATCATTTCTATCAATATCATACTAATGCCCTAACCAGTGTGATAATGCAAGAAAAATAAATAAATAAAAAGCATAAGGACTGGAAAGGAACAAAATAAAACTCTCAATATTTGCAAGCAACATAATTCCAAACACAAAAAAATCCAACAGAATTAACCAACTACTATAAATTAGTGAATTTACCAAGATTGCTGGATATATACCAATGTAAAACATCAATTTTTTCTCTAAAATTATTAGTCATAAAAAATTTTGATGAAATTTTAAAATGTCATTTACAGTGGCATTAATGAATATTAAAAATCTAACACTAAACCTAACAAAAGGTGAATGAGACCTAGACATTGAAAACTATAAAATATTATTGAGAAATGTTTTAAAACACTCAAGTAAATGAAAAAAGATACATGGATTGGAAAATTCAATATTGTAAAGACGACAATTCTCCCCAAAATGATCTATGGATTCAATACAATCTAATAAAAACTCTAATGTGTGTGTGTTCTTAAGGAAATTGATAAACTGACCCTAATACTTTGGAAATGCAAAGGTCTAAGAATAAGAACAAATCCAGATGGCTTACACTACCAGATATCAGGACATTGTAAAGCTACAGTGTAAAATATGACAGCCAACACCAATATAAAGATAAACAGGCACCACTAGAACAGACTGGAGAGCTCAGAAACAGAAACGATTTATGACAAACATGACACAATTTGAAATAAGGAACTTCAAGAGGGTGTGCAATAGATCTTGATCACTGGGTATCTATGTAGTATAAAAAGAATCTTCATCTCTACCTGACCTACACACCAGAAGAAACTCCAGATATATTGTAGATCTAATAGGTAAAATAATTAAGGTTTTAGAAAAAATATATACTGGCATGTATCTTCATGACTTGAGGTAAACAGTATACAAAGAGGTACCAGCCATAAGGAAAAAGTACACACACTAGACTACATTAAAATTCAGAACATCTGTTCATTAAAGACCCCATTATGAAAGTGAAAAGGCATCCAAAGAGCAGGAGAAGAAATTTGCACTATATATGTCAGACTAAGGATTCATCCAGAAAATATCAAGAATTTCTACAAATCAGTAAGATAATGGCAGACAATGAGTAGAAAAACAGCCAAAAGTTTTGAATGGACATCTCACAAAAGAAGACACACAAGTGGCAGTAAACATTTTAAAAGATGCTTGACTTCAGTAGTCATCAAGGAAATTCAAAGCAAAACTCACAAAGTGATACCACTATATAGCCACCAAAATGATTAAAAGGAACAAGAAAAAGTCAGAAAGAGAAAGACAAATACCATATGATCTCACTTATATGCGGAATCTAAAGAAAAGAATAAGTGAATGAACTAATCAGAAACAGTTTTGGAAACATGGAGGAAAAACAGAGGGTTGCTAGAGGGGTGGGGGGGTGGGGATAAGGGGAAGGTGAGAGGTTTTGGGAACGTACAGAGGGATAGTGGATGGGGGGAGGGGGTTCACACAGTGTGAGGGATATAAATGATAAACGTCTAAGTTTTGCTTTGTCTTGTGCACCTGAAACTAATTAAAAAAATAAATAAATAAATTTTTTAAAAAAAGGAACAAGAAAAGAACCAAGTGCTAGATAAGATGTGGCGCAATTAGAATTCTAATTTACTACTAGCAGGCATATAAATTAACACAACCACTTTAAAAAAACATCTGGAAGTAACTACTAAGACAATATACTCGTATACACCTCCTAGCCATTCTACTCTTAGGTATCTATCCGACACAAATGAATATATTCACCTAAAGACATGTACAAAAATTTCCATGGCAGCATTATTCCTAATATGCCAAACTGGAAACAACTAAAATGTTTATTTATAAGAGAATGAAAATGTAAATTATGGTACATTCATACAATTGACTATAACACAAATTTCTTAAAAACTACCACTATATAGGATAACATGAATGAATCTCACAGACAGCATGCTGAGCAAAAGAAGCCAGACATGAAAAAAATACATTCTGATTTGACGGATACAAGTTTAAGAACAGGAAAACTAACTTATGAAGAGTAATTTTCATTGATGAGATGGGGCACTGTGGGGAGTGACTACCAGAGGCAAATAGGGGGCTTCTGGGGTCTTGGTAACGTTCTGTTTTTTTGTTGTTGTTTTTTTATCTGGGTGTTAATGTTCATAATATGTTTTCTTTATAAAAATCTATTGAGCTGTATTCTGTGTGTGTGTGTGTGTGTGTGTGTGTGTGTATGCACACACATATACTTTTCTGTATATGTTATAGCTCAATAAGAAGTTTAAAGAGTACTGATTTACAAAGAGTCCTGGGAAAACTAGATATCCAATGCAAAAGAATGAAGTTGATCCCTTCCTTACCTTATACCATATACAAAAATTAGCTCACAATGGATCAAAGACACAAATGTGACAACTAAAACTGTAAAAGTCTGCAAGCGAAAAGCTTCATTACATTGGATTTGGCAACGATAGAAAAAAATCAGATAAATTAGACATTCTCAAAATTTAAAACGTTTGTGCATCAAGGTGCACTAGCCAGAGAGTGAAAGGACAACCTGTGGAAGGGGGAAAATACTTACAAATCATTTATCTAATAAGGGATTAATATCCAGGCTATATAAAGAACTCATAAAACTCAACAACAGCAATAACAAAACTTTAAATGGGCAAAGGACTTCAACAGACATTTCTCTAAAGATGTAGTAATGGCCAATAAGTATACGAAAAGATGTTCAATATCTCTTATCATTAGAGACCCTAATGACATACCCAGTAGGGTGGCTATTAAAAAAAAAAAGTACAGAACACAATAAGTGTTGGCAAGAATGTGGAGAAATTTGAACCTTTGTGCAATGCTGGTGGGAATGTAAAATAGTGAAGCCACTGTGAAAAACAGAATAACGGTTCCTCAAAAATTTACACGTTGAATTTTATGGTCCTTTAGGCATATATCCAAAATAAATAAAAGCAGAAACCAAACAGAAATTTGTGCACCAATGTTCACTGCAATATTATTCACAATAGCCATGAGATGGAAACAACGTAAATGTCCACTGATAGATGAATAGATCAACAAAATGTGGTATATACATACAATGGAATAGCATTCAGTCTTAAAAAAGGAATGAAATTCTGGGACGTGCTACGACATGAATGAACCTTGAAAACATTAAGCGAAATAAACCAGATAGGAAAGGACAAATGGTGTATGATCCCACTTACAAAAGGTATCTAGAATTGTCTGATTTGGAGAAATAGAAAGTAGAATGATGGTCACCAGGGACAGGGGGAGGAAATAACAGGATTAATGAGTACAGTGTTTCAATTTGGTATGATTAAAAAGTTCTGGAAATGATGATGTTTGTACAACAACGTGAATGTACTCAATGCCACTGAACTACATAATTAAAATGGTTAAAATGGTTAGTTTTATATGATGTATATTTTCCCACAATTTTTGAAAGTTGATTTTTTTTTAAAGTTTTTTGAGCATCTATTCCTTTCCAGTCATTGTAGTAACTGCTTTTTAAGTGGGCTTAAAATTTCATACCTCTCTCCCTTCCTATTTCTTGTAATTCTAAACGGGGACACTGGGCATTGTCCTCCAAATGTCTTAAAATATGGAGCACCTACCCACTTACAGCTCACAATCAAAGATCCCAACACATCATCATCATTCCCCTTCTAAGTCTATCCTCTCATCCAATCAAATACACTCAACCTTATGAGTCAAGTCTTTGGCTCAGTTTACATCTATTAGTTAATGCATTTGCCTAGAACAGTCCATTCCACAAGTAGGCACTCAATAAGTTTTAAATATTATTATTTATTTGAATTTGTGAAGAGCCTATTATTATAAAAAGAAGGTAAATATTCTCACACTAGCTAAGAAAACTTCCATATCATATGTTTTATCTTCTCATCTGGAAAAATAAAGTGGTTGATAAGATTAATATGAATTATATTGTGACCATTTGTCATTTGTAGCTCCCTAACATCTAGGTAATTTCCCACATTATGAATCTTGCCTTCCCCAAGGCAAAGGACAGAAAACCTAGAACCACAGACTGCCTTGAAAGTAGAATACAGGCAGTGAGTGACCTCACTTCTGCCAATGAAATGCACAGAGAAGCTATATTATGGATGATAAAATTTCTCCATCTGTTCACTTCCTTTCCTACATGTTGAAGACTATTTGAAAAGGAGATATAGTTGCTCGCCTCAAAGCTGGAAAAAAACGAACACAGGCTATTTTAGGCATTTTAAACTGTCAAAAATATTTTTTCTTCTTAGGTTTCATTTTCTCCTAAATTGTTTTTCATATTTTCCTAAAGAATAGTTAAATATCATACAGGGTTTATATAAATTCTTAAAGTCCAACTATCTTTTGTGACCTTCTAGTATAAACTTAATGAAAAAAATCATAGTTTATCGGTAAACTTAACTAATACAATATAAATTATAACTTATCATAAATACAACTTAATGCAGTATCATTTTAAACAGGTACATTCTGTTTCATAAGCTTTCCACAGATTTCACCTCTAATAAACACATACTTGAAAATTATGATGGAAAATATACTGACGCTGCCAGTGACATAACCCATAGCATGATGCAAATCAACAAAACTGTCCATGAGGTAGCTATAAAACCTCAACTTTCAAAAGAAAATGATTAAAGCAAAGAAAAATTTGTTTGCTGCAAATCACGTATGTATTCTACTCATTATTTTCAATAAGCATTCTTACTGCAGAACTTGGTAGTATGCATGATGAGACAAGAATTCTACAGACTTAAATAGATGTGGTGAAATGAAAGATACAAAAATATGACTGAGTTTTTTTTCATGAATTCTGTCATGGACACACTAGGGAAGTTTATCAAAAGATTTTTAAATTTACTCCTTATTCAGTTGAAATGTTTTCAACAGCACTAAATAAGGCAAGGGATATTTGTGGGCATTTTGATTTAAGCCTGAAAGCCGAAGTGCTAGATAATAGTAACCTCCTTCTATTTTGTCCACAGAGCACCTGAGAAATCCAGTAAAACAAATGGCTATTGTAAAGAAGCTTACCAATAGGAACAATCCACCAGCTAGAAACACTATCTGCATGTAAAAGTTCTGGAAAATGGAATACTGTAGTTCTAAAGAATTATTTGATTACGTTAAAGAACATAGAGCTAACTTCAATAAATTAATCTCAATGACTTAAAATCTATTAATTACATGCAAGTCAACCTCCTGCAATATTAAAACTCCATTAACTTACATAATTTATGACTAAACAGAGCTAGGTAAAGATAAACTGTATCATCCCCATATTATCTTAATTTGAATTATTTTTCTTGATCCAAATTTATGAAGATCAAAATTGTGATATCTTATTCTAGTAGTACATACTATGTGTATGCAAAGTGACTCACTGGTATTCCCGTGACTCATCCCCAGTGGGGTTGGCCATTCCCATTTCCATGGAACGATAATCAAAGGCCATGTTAGTCACCGGCAGAGTTGGGACCTCTAGAGCTCCTCCAGTGTTCTGTTGCTGAATCACAGGCCTCAAAAAGCCTTCAACTTGCATTCTTTTCACCTCATCCTCATGCTACCGTGTTTCCCTGAAAATAAGACCTAGCCGGACAATCAGCTCTATTGCGTCTTTTGGAGCAAAAATTAATATAAGACCTGGTCTTAACATAATATAGTATAGCATAATATCATATCATACCATATCATATCATATCATACCGGACCTTATATAAGAACCGGGTCTTATATTAATTTTTGCTCCAAAAGATGCATTGGAGCTGATTGTCCAGCTAGGTCTTATTTTCAGGGAAACAGGGTATTTGCTCCAAGCTCTCTTTCCAGTTACTAAGAAAAGCCACGTGAGTCATTTGGACTTTCTATGTCTATACTGTTTAAATCAAAATAGGTCCGTGTTTGCTGAGGACATGGTGCAAGATGACATTTACACTTCAAAGAATGCCTTGGGGAAACAGGGACAGGACCTTGCTCCTACTCATGAGGAAACCACAGGCCAACCTCAGAGAGATGGGAATCAATGTAATATAGAGCAGAACTCTTCCAAACCTTATATATACTACAGCATAATATGTGTATGCACATCCTTTGCATGCACGGATTTTTTTTTCCGATTTTCTAGATCAATCTAAACATATTTGACTTTTGCTGTACCTCCTTCAAAACACTGGTATCTTATAAAATTAGATCCCACTTGAACTTTATTGTAGCCTGCTTAAGTCTATCCCAAAAATTGTAATTAAGAAACCCCAGTTATCTTAAACAGAAATGGTGATGACAGGCTGGAGTCTTTGCCACTACTTTATGTTTTGTTACTTTCTCATCAAATCCTTCGAACATTATATGAAATTCCTAAGTTTTTATTGAGTAGAACTTCGTAAGAGAAATTTGAGAAATAAGCAAAAGCACTACACAAAAATCTTAAACTGTAAGATAATTAGTACATTATTTCCATTCTGCAGCTCATTTAATTTTAGTATCTTTTCTATTAAAACATCCAACCCCACCACCCTTAACTAATGATCTATTCAAATTCCAGGTAGTGAAGATTTGAGAGAAAAAAAAGATCGTTCATCTTAGTATGAATGAAGGAGTCCTCTGAACACTGATTACCTGACTTTACCTTATCAAAATGCTACATACACATAAGCAATTGCGAAAATTTCCTTCAACTACTGGGCCTCAATTATCACAATCAGGACTTTTTAAAAAATTCATTAAAGTCAATCCATCTGCATAAAGGACAGTGACTGGTAGGATTTTCTGATCACTGATGAATAAATCAGGTACCTAAACATTACAGATTATGTAAGATGCACAATTTGTGATACAACCATCAAAATGGAATTACTTATCCACTCACCCATTAAAAACTTTATCTTCAAGCTGACTCCATTTAGTGCTTCAATGTTCGAACATAAACTCATTATCTCATTGTCATCTCGGAGTTCATATGAAGACACAAACTGCAGCCACTGAAAAATTCCATCAACTAAACCATGAACAGATAAAGATAAAGCAGGACAACCTTCATAAAGATGAAGTCTCTTTCACAGTCTCATCTACCTTTCCCCTCCATCAAGGTGGAGAAACAAATCTTGCTATAAATGATACAGCTTTAAGCCAGGCACTTCCCTGCTCTGGGAGTCAATGACCTCATTTATAAAATAAATGAGTTAGACTACCTGGCAGATGATCTGTAAGACCTCTTCCAGGTCTAATTGACACTTTTGTAAGTGTATTTTGGACCATGTATTTAATCTTCCACCTTGGCCAATTATGTAAAAGAAGGTCTACGACGCTGACAATACTCCAGAAGCGGGATCCCAACCTAATAAATGTTTAACTTAATTTCTATGTGTGTCACAGAAAGCAGTCCTGTGAGGAGGAGAGAGCGCTTGGTGCAGACTTGGAAGCCCCATTCAGGTCCTGGCTCAACCACTTAATATAATCACCATCAGCAAAACACTGAAACTCTAAATTTTAGACTTGTTTTCTGCAAAATGGAAACGATTCTTTATCTACCACAATCATAGGAAAAGGTAACAATCAAGTGAGATATAAGTCAGTCATCGAATCATAATCTGCTATTTCTAAGGCTTGTTAAAATTTATTGAGCACTTTTTAATTGCAAGGAATTTTACTAAATGTTTTACAGATATTATATTAATATACAGTCATCACGGTCCCTATTTTACAGATGACACAACTGAATGCAAGTAACTTGCCCAGGGTTATATAGCTAGCAAAGGGCAGAGCCAGGATTCTAACTGAATTTGAGTTCATCAAATAAGATGAGAAAACTTGAATACTAAATCTCTCCTCTTGATGAGTTTTAACAAAGTAAAGTAGTGAAATCTTCAATTGAAAGAAAAGTTTTTACTTTAATTCAAATTTTGTTTTTAACCTTAGTTTAAAATAGATCCTTTCCCCCCGGAGAGCCTATTAAATTAACATGTTTGATGAAAAAACAGTTTATGAAATACTGATCCAAGTCAATCCTTCTTACTTGACAGAAGAGAAACTGAAGCCCAAACAAATCAGAGACAAGGTCACACTCCAAGCTAACAATGCACTCGGGCTGGAACACTGCAGCCATGCCCATTGCTGGGGTTCCTGCACCACTGCCCACTGCCTAGTTATAAGCACCCTTTAAAAAGGTAAGACCTTATTAATGTTATCACATATCCAAAGCAAATTCCTCCAAAACCAACAATGTTTTAGAACAAGAAGATTGAACCAAACAGAAAGAAAGCTACATAAAAATTAAGGCTTCATGGATAAGAAAGTAACCAGCTCCAACATCACATCAGTTATTCTTGTTTCCTCACCCCATCGGCCTATTCTCTTCAAGGCAACCTGAAGACATTACAAGATCTTACCTGGCTCAAGCTTCAAAAAGCCATTCTGTAGTATAAGCTCACAATTTCTATACTCACCAAACTTGACTTTTTAAATACTCAGAATGCCCTTGTTTCACAGAAAGTAGATGAGATGTCAGTGCCCTGGGAAGCCAGGCGGCCAGAGGGGAGATAGGAGTACACTGCCATGCACTCCTGGTGGTTTCCGCTCGCAGAGGCTTTGTACAAGTTACAAGAGGCAGAATGATATTAAACTGAATGTGTTACATTTCATTTCTAGGCTGTTAAATATTCAAGTTGACAGTCCTGATAGGATTTCAGATTATGAATATGCCTTGCAAAGTAAAGCAGGTTGGTCTTTCTGTATTAAGTGATTAAAACCTAACATTTCCATTTTGTGCCAGTTAGCTTCATAGCCCAGCTCTACAACATAAGGAACTTATTTTATCAGTCATTTAAGACATTCTGAAATTATTTAAAATATAAAATTGTGCAATTTCCTTAATTCTCAGCTCAACATGTAATGATACAGCATAACCTCAAACAATTCCTTAATATATTCTTGAGCTGAAATAAATTTTCACTAAACATTTTTTTCATTTGTACATAAATGAGGTGTGATCAAAACATATGTTGAATGTTTAAATTTAAAAATTTTGTTATAATAAAAGAAACATTGCCATTAACTGCCCTCAAAATACTCCCTCTCACTTTGAACAAACTTTTCCCATCGTTCGTGCCACTTTCTGAAGCAGTTCTGGAAGTTCTCTTTCATGAATGTCTCTAGTTGCGTTGGCATGGCTGCCTTGATGTCCTGAATCATTTTGACTTTGTTGAAGAGCCAGAAATCCCACGGTGCCAGATCTGGTGAATAAGATGGATGAGGACACACCGTAATGTTTTTCTTCGATGGAAATTGCCGTATACCAGAAATGATGTGTGACACGGAGTGTTGTCATGATGGGTGATGATTTATGGCACACTTTAAAACACACCTTCTCTCAACTGTAGCTCAAATTGGACTGACTGCACCGGACAAGTTGAAACTTGTCACACACTGTTACTAAGGTTCGATGTGCCACTTCCCATATAGTAGACCCTACTTTTCCATCGGATGGCACTTGGCAGCAGCATTCACCGTATGTTGTGATCACAATGGAAAGACTCTGTGTCATACCTCACTTCTGGTATGGAAACTTATGTCAAATAAAAACATGATAGTGTGTCCTCATCCACCTTATTCACTGGATCTGGCACCGTGCAACTACTGGCTCTTCCCCAAAGTCAAAATGATTCAGGACATCGAAGCAGCCACGACAGCACAATTCAAGACACTCATGAAAGAGGACTTCCAGAAATTCTTCAGAAAGTGGCAAGAACGATGAAATAATTGTGTTCAAAGCTAGGGGGAATGTTTTGAGGGGGATTAATGGCAACGTGTCTTTTACTATAATTTTTTTTATTTAAACATTTACCATATTGTTTGATCACACCTTGTATAACCCTTCAAAAGGAGAGGGTTAAGCCCTGACATATTTAGGGAAAATTATTTTTACAAAGCATTCTGTGTAAATTGTTTGTTCTAGGGAATTCTGGGGGGAATTTTACAATGAGTCTATTTTAATCTCAGGAAATGTTCCCAGAGAGTAAGAGAACAAGACTTCAATGCTGTGTTGAAGCATTAAATGACCAAAGCAGGTCCTCATTCAGGAGAAGAGAGAGAGAAAAAGAGAGAAACATAGAGAAAGAGATTGAAACTGTTTCGCAGATTTAGTTTTCCATCACAGAGATGAGGCCTTCTCTGCATTCCACTCTCTGTGTTCCTGCATATGTGCGGCAAAGAGAAAGCAGCAAATACAGGTCTTAAAGGGGACTATGAATTGGGAAATTGTGGTTTTCCCTTTCTTCCTCTCTTTGTGTTTCATAATTACTTAAGTATGAGTTGATAATTCAGAACCACCACATGACATACTAATAACAAGTTGGCAAGTGAAAAGTAATTCTCTGCCTCATAAATACAATACTTAATATAGAAATAGAACTCTCTAAAGAGAATGTTAAGAAAGCCAAATGAGACAGGAGATTACATCAGTCACTTCTCTATTCTAGAGGTTTTCACTTTTCTAGGATCTTATATATCAAACATTCAAAAACTTTACAAAAGCTAATAAATTCTGAAAAAGGATTTGTCACTTTAATGTTACCAAGAGGTAAACTGAGAAATCCAAGGTTGAGAAAAAAGAATGACATTAGACTATGATGTAGTGTGTGTGTGTGTGTGTGTGTGTGTGTGTGTGTGTGTGTGTCTGTTTAACCTGCTTTCACCTACTTCGCTTATTTGACACTCTCAAGAGTGATACTGTGTAGGTAGACTGGAAAATGATGATTATAACAATACCAGTAGTAATAAAAACGGCACCAACCTCAATAGCAAAAACCCTTATTGATCTTTTAACTGTGTTTTACAATATGAGAAGCATAGGACACCTATGAGGACACTGAGATTCACACTCCCATTAAGAGACATGCTCAGAGCCAAGACTCAAACACAGATTTTGTCACACTAAATTCAGTTCTCTTTCCAGTATAAATTGTAATGAGTCTGTCACACTCTCTTCCGAACATTCCTTTTCAGGAATTGTTCCCTGTCCCCCTCCCCCGCCACCATCCATATGTTTACACTGCGAATTGCCCTGTGTGCACCACATCATCTTCGCCCTTGGCAACAGCTGATGGGTCCAGGGGTGGCCTCTGGGCCCAAGCCACACAAATCAGATTCCTTCCCCAAAAATCTATAACTGGACTAAAGGAGATTAGACTAATCTTTCTCTGGATATCCCGATTGTAGTATGTAGACTGGGAACTGTTGGCAGAACCTATTTTCATCATGTGAAAATGATGAAAAGCAGACTGCAGTGAGAAGGGAGAATGAATGGCATATGTAAAGAGGTGTGAGATAGTCTTCAACAGTGTACCAATCCTGGGTTCTGGCCCTTAGACCAGTGGCCTTCCTGTCCCTGGATTCCATAAACACCTCAGGAGCCTTCCAGTATGTATCCCCTCTAACCTTAGGCTACCTCTACTTGGGTCCCTGTTTCAAGCAACCAAAGGGCCTAAGTAGTAGAAAATAAATGTTATGAACAGGTGCCAAGCCCTGCACCAGACCTCACCGACACTGTCTATGGCTTGTCTGCTCAGTACCCTTCTCTCCCTCTGTAACAACACCCCTTTCTATTAGAAAACTGTCCCTTCCACTTTGCCAGGCAAGTGGTTCCAGTGGCCCTGGTTATATTTCATTAATATAATCTACAGACTACACACCATCCCTGTGAAGTATCATTATAACTATTTTTTTAATGGGGCTCAGAGAAATTCACTCTCTTACCCCAAATCACACCACCAGTAAATAATACTGCCAGGATTTAAACCCAAATAGCTCTGACTTTAAAATGTGTACTTTTCTCAATACGCTACTTTCCCTCTCTTGTGACTTATAACATCTTAGTATCAACTTAAGAACAATATTTACTGACCACTTTCTGTACATGGTATTGCAAAGTAATGGGAAAAGGAAAGCAATATAAAAGATGGGGAAACAAATGCAAATTTTGATTAGAAATATTAAATCACAATTTCCAAGTTATTCCAAAATTACCCCCTTTTTATTTTGGAGGGGGCAGGTGAGGAAGGCAAGTTTGTGTGTGTTTTATACACTGAGGCCCAATGAAAGCACTTGTGTACTGTGGAATACAGAATAAGCTCTGTTCTCAGCCACTTTCGTTATGATTCCTGTGAAAACAAAGACACTGTTTCCTATGAAATCTTACAGAAAAAGGTCTAGAACCAATAGCAGGGACACAGGTAAGTGCTACGTGTGGATATTTTATCCGTGGTGGAAAAAATAAACGTATAGAGAAAAATCACCAGCTATGTTCATGTCACCATTTTTCAGCTGGTGAACTGTAGCAGTTAACAGTAAGTGGATTTCATGCTTTATTTAATCTTGCAAGCCTTTCTTCAAACAAACTCTTATATGGAAAACCCAGGTATAAAACATTGAACAGCAGACCCTGCCCCCTCAATACCTATGCTCCCCACTCAAAAACACACCCTGGCCTCACAGTTGTCCCACCAAGCCTCCAGGAACCCCTGTATCTTCTCAGACTACCTCCAAACTGCAATATGAAAGCTGACAATCAGGGAAAGTATACTCAAGTACGTGTATTACAAAGCACACTGAAAGCATGATGTGAAAAGCTGTAATGATAAAGACAATGATTTTTACTACCTAGCATAACCATTAAGCTACTTTTGAAAACCCAGATGTAACAATAAAAATAATAACAGCTAAATTGCTCAGTGCCTACTATATGCCAGACTTTCAAATACTTTACATGCGTTATCTCACTAAGGCCTCATCACAATTCTAAGAAACAGGTACCCTGACCATTTCCATATTATAGGTGAACATATTGAGACTTACAGAGATTAAGGGACTTGCCCAAAATTACCAAGCCAGTGAGTGGAAGAGCCTCGTATTGAACCCAGGCAGCCTCAGTCTAGAGTTCCCACACCCCTCTACCCGCTATGCTATACTGAATCGTATTGCAAATACAGACACTGCGTTTCAGAAGCAGTGTGTATTTAATCCACATAACTACTAACAGCAGTAAACCTTACTCTAGGAAGTTTAGATGACCTCTCATTATCACCATACTCCCTCAACCTCTAATATTTAAAGGAAAAAGCGAAGAGAGGGAAGAGGGAAGAAAGGAAGGAAATCTTTCAAATGTTACAGCAACATCTTAAACCAGTGATTCTCAAAGTATGGTCTGAGGACCCCTGGGGTTCTTCCTGACACTTTCAGAGAGTCCTCCCTTTTCAACCCTGGTCATCTATGCATAGTTGTATTTTCTACATATATTTCAACCAGCACAACACATTGCAACAGACTAAATGCAGAAGCAGATATGAGAATTCAGCTGTCTTCTATTAAGAGCGACATTTAAAGACATTTGCAAAAATGTAAAGCAATGCCATTAAATATTTTTGTTTTAGAAAAGTTATATTTCATAAAATATTATTTATATTAACAAGTTTATTGTTATTTTTAACTAAACTAACAGATATTCAATTTTTTTCAATTTCAATTGCTAATGGAATAAATATTGACATATAAAATAGACAATAATAAAAGTACTTTTGGAATCTTCAATATTTGCAGACTATAACAGGGTCCTGAGACTAAAACGTTTAAGAAATCCCATCTTAAAATATACTAATTATTTATTATTACAGGGAACAGAAAGCCCATAATTCAAACCTAAAAGCTTCAATGTAACTTCCTAAGCGGAAGATAAGAGTCACTGGGAACTTTTTTTAAACCAAATTCTTCATCATAAAGCACACTGCTCAACTTCAAAACTGACAAAATTAGATTACCCTCTAAATTCACACTTAACATAAATGTACACATATACATATTCAAAAGAATATATTTCTCAAATGTAATCAAAAGAATATATTTCTGCGGTTGGCTAATCATATTTAAAATTAATTAGGATTAGTTATAACATTGAAAAGTTTTGTGAATCTTACATACTTTCTATACAATACCTAATAACTGACTAACTGTAATCTCAGACTTTAGTAGTTAAGTGTTTAACATCTAAGCAATTCAGGTTGATGGCAAATATTTATAAACAAAATTTAAAGTGGTTTCAAAAGCAGCTACATAAAAGTCACTGTTAACTCTCATACCAATAAAAAGACTAGTAACCAAGTGTGAAGGCAGCTGTTCTGGTTTTGTTTTTTGTTTGTTTGATTTTTTTTTAAATTAAAGTTTATTAGGGTGACAATGGTTAATAAAGTTACATAGGTTTCAAGTGTACAATTCTGTAATGCGTCATCTATATTTCACTGTGGGGACAGCCCCAGAGAGCAGTTTCCAGGCCCTTGGCCTCACATAGAAAGGTGCTGGCTCAGGTAGTAGATGGTCATCAGCTGTGACTTGTTGGCCATCAGCTGTTACCGTTTAGCCATTAGCCATTGATATAACTACCGCAGCTAAGGTGGCAAAGGGTGGCGTAGTGGTGTGGCGTGTGGCGTGGTGGTGTGACATCCTGGAGTGGCATGGTGTGGCGGAATGTGGATTTTGGATTACAGAGAGGCGGATTGCAGTTAGCAAGTGAGGTTGTTTGGTGGGGACAAGTGGACTGCGGTTGTGGATCATGTGGCTCCTGCTTCCTGTGTCTCCAACCCAGCCACCAGTGAGACTACAGTGGTGTGACTCCCCTACCTATGGCTACGTGGGTGTTCCTTTTTGGCCTCACCGTATCCTGCATTCTTATGCGGGCAGCAGGACTAGAGACCTTAGAAGAGATCCCGCCTGTCACTCTGCATGACAATTACATTGTGTATTCACTACCCAGAGTCAGTTCTCCTTCTATCACCATATATTTGATCCCATTTATCCTCACCTACTACCTCCCCTACCCTCTTACCCTCTGGTAACCACTAAACTATTGTCTATGTCTATCAGTTTTTATTTCTTTGCTTGTTGTCTTGTTCCTTTGTTGCTTTCAGTTTTATACACCACATATCAGTGAAATCATATGGTTCTTGACTTTTTCTGTCTGACTTATTTCACTTAGCATAATAATCTCAAAATCCATCCATGTTGTTGCAAATGGCACTATTTCATTTTTTCTTGTGACCAAATAGTATTCCATTGGGTATATATACTACATCTTCTTTATCCAATCATCTATTGAAGGACACTTTGGTTGTTTCCATGTCTTGGCCACCATAAATAAAGCTGCAATGGACATCAAGGCACATATATCTTTACGGATAAATGTTTTCAGATTTTTGGGGTAGAGACCCAGGAGAGGGATTGCTGGGTCATATGGAATTTCTACTCTTAATTTTTTGAGGAACCTCTGCCTTCCATAGTGGCTGCATGAATCTGCATTCCCACCAACTGTGTATGAAGGTTCCTTTTTCTCCACAGTCTCTCCAACGCTTGTGATTATTTGTTGATGATAGCCATTCTAACTGGTGTGAGGTGATATCTCATTGTGGTTTTTATTTGCATTTCTCTGATGATTAGTGATGTTGAGCACTGAAAACTATAAGACATTTTTTAAAGAAATTGAAAAAGACACGAAGAAATGGAAAGACATTCTGTGTTCATGGATTGAAAGAATCAGCATAGTTAAAATGGCCATATTACCCAAAGCAATATACAAATTTAATGCAATCCCAATCAAAATCCCAATGAAATTGTTTAAAGAAACAGAACAAAAAATCATCAGATTTGTATGAAACCACAAAAGACCTTAAATAGCCAAAGCAATCCTAAGAAAAAAGAACAATGCTGGAGGTATCACACTCCCTGTGTTTTTCACATGGTATGGCAAGAAAATGCATAAGTATAATGTAAGTTCTCACATTAAATAAAATGTTAATTCATGCTGCTGCTACTAAGATATGTTTATGTATCTCCTAAATGATAAGTATGAATATGTATATTTACAATAAATGCAATTATAATCATCATCACCAAAACTATTAAAAGCTGAGGTGATCATATAATGATGTAAAGTATTTATGAATATGTCTTATTCCTTCCAAACAAAATATTTTACAAAAGATTACAAAATGTATAAAGTCAAAGCATATAAACATGGTGGGGTTTTTTGTTTTTGTTTTCCAGGTTTAAAATGCTTATTTCTGAGTTGGGTTGTATGTAATTTGCATTTTTAAATATTTATTTACCAGCATTACCAGTATTAAAATTTTTTTTATATTGAACATGTATAATGAACCCTCAAAAGTGGGGTGTTTGGAGTGGAAGATGAGTTTAGAGAATGTTACGAATTTCAACAACTGGAGGCAGTTAGAGCATCTACTGTTCTTTCATTTCAGAGAATCTAAAAGACAAACCTTGAAAGGGCTCTGTCTTGGCAATGTGGAAACTATTTTCACTATCTAATAAAACTTCTCTAAAATTCTCAAATAATTAATAATTCCTGGGCCTCATGTTATCCAAGTGATTAAGAGTTTGTCTCTTAAGCTATAAAATTTTCTGTATCACATTTTAACTATTATAAATGAAACTCTCTCCACAATTTTACACATTTCCATGGTGTCTTCAGTAACGCTTATTGAACGTGACCGAAATGCTTCCAGATAGCTCACTCAGGATCATGGCTGGTGCCATGGTGGGCTGATGCTCCCAGAGCACATTAACCCCTCTGCTAAATGGCTGCAATCACCGTGCTTTCCGGTTTCAGTAGTAAAATATGATCTTTTTTTGTGTTTCTTCTCTGGCTGACAGCTGTTATGTCTTGATATAGTTCATATGCAAATGTGCATTAGCCCCTCAACCAAATTCTTTTTTTTCTGATTAGTTTGTTCATTTATTCTATTCTTTAGATTCCACATATAAGTGAGATCATATGGTATTTGTCTTTCTCCGATTGACTTATTTCACTTAGCATAATGTTCTCTAGGTCCATCCACATTGTTGCAAATGGTAAGATTTCATTCTTCTTTATGGCCGAGTAATATGCCATTACATAAATGTACCACAGTTTCTTAATCCAGTCATCTACCGATGGGCATTTCAGTTGTTTCCATGTCTTGACTATTGTGAATAGTGCTGTAATAAACATAGGGGTGCATAAATTTTTTCGAATTAATGTTTTGGATTTCTGTGGGGACAGAGCCCCAGAAAGTAGTTTACAGGCTCTCGGCCTCACGTGGAAAGGTGCTGGCTCGGGTGGTGGATGGCCGTCAGCTGTGGCTGATTGGCCGTCGGCTGTGGCCGGTTAGCCGATTGGCTGCTGGTATAACTTCTGCGGCTATGGAGGACTGCCGAGGAGCCGAGCAGAGCCGAGCAGAGTGGAAGGGGAGAGCCGAGGAGAGCGGAAGAGAGGAGAGAAACAGAGTCGAGGAGAGTGGAGGAAAGTCGTCGGTCAGTTGGCGAAAAGGCGGACGGCAGGTTGCGCGTCCAGTGGGCCCAGCCTCCAGTGAGACCATAGTGGTATGACTCCCCTACCTATGTGTGGGGACAGAGCCCCAGAAAGTAGTTTACAGGCTCTCGGCCTCACGTGGAGGAGTGCTGGCTCGGGTAGTAGATGGCCGTCAGCTGTGGCTGATTGGCCATCAGCTGTAGCCAGTTAGCCAATTAGCCGCTAATATAACTGCTGCGGCTACGGAGGAGAGTGGAGGAGAGTGAAAGAGAGTCGTCGGTGGGTTGCAGACAAAACGGACAGCAGGTCGCACGTCCAGTGAACCCAGCCTCCAGTGAGACCGTAGTGGTATGACTCCCCTACCTATGGCTCCGTGGGTGTTCCTTTTTGGCCTCACCATATCCTGCGTTATGTGGGGAGCGGGACCAGAGACCCTGCAGGCCTCCCCGCACGACAAATGGCGCAGCGAGCAGGGTATGGTGCCAGCCAAAACCTACCGAAGCATGGTGGAGCGGTTTGTTCGTGTGAGAGCCCAGCTTCGGGAGGCCCATGAGGAGCGACACCGGGAACGGGAGGCGCGGTCTGCCTGGGAGACTCGAGCCTCCAGCTGGCACACCACCTTCTTGGGCATAGAAGGCGGTGTCCTCCTTTTGTTGGTCTGCTGCGGCCTTAGGATCCAAAGCTTGTGGATAGCTTACAAGGAGGCCTCCACCCACTCAGACACCTGCCACGGTGAGCAAGATTCCGACCAGGTAGGAATGGCATCTGACTCTGGGCAGGAGGATGTGTGGCCCCCACACAGTGTATGGTGTCCAGTGGCCACTGTTCTCAGGAGTTGGACCCCCAAGGAGGGGTGGGAGGACATGGACGGCTCTCCGGCCAGCGTGGAGAGGGCCCTACAGGCTCTGGCAGAGCAGTTGCCGGAGGAGGAGAAGGCTACAGCCGGCCACGTGGGCTGGATGTTCCTCACGGCTTTGAGTCTCAACACGGAAAATGTGCTTAATGCAAGGGCCCAGGTGCCTGACCAGGTGTCCCGGTTGGACGCGCTGGAAGCCCGGGTCCGCCTGTTAGAACAGGGGCCCCAAGGTGGAGACTCTGAGGCAGAGGAAGCAAGTGGAGAAAATGTACCTCCCAACCCCCAAGCCCGGCCCATCATGAAGCACAAGGTAAAGCATGAGCAACCTTTGGGCCCTGGGGGCGTTGCTGCCGGCAACCCAGCTGTGACTGAGTTCACTACCTACACCCCTTACACTCCCACTGAGTTGCAGGAGCTGGGGAGGCGGTACAGACAGCGCCCTCGAGAGCCAGTCTCAGCTTGGCTGTTACGTTTATGGGATGAGGGAGCAGACAGCATTCTCTGCTCCCCAGGCGAGATGGAAAAGCTAGCCTTCGTGACAGTGCATCCGTCCCTGCGACAAAGGTTACAAAACTGCCATAGGTTGGCCAACAACCAAGGCAACCATTCTCTAATGATGTGGCCCATTGGCTGCATAGGAAATTACAGCACGCTGGAAGCCGAACCATGTGGCAGGTGAGCAGACGCTGGGGCCTGCCTTTGAAATGGCAGGAGATAGCAGATGCCTGCTATGACTGTGCCGTCTGTGCCCAGGACAGCCCCCAAAGGCGGAGGCTCCCCTGGGAGACACAGCAGATTACGCGAGGGAGGGTGCCCCTCACTTGCTGGCAAGTGGATTACATTGGACCCCTGCCTAAGGCCCGCAATGCGATATATGCATTTACAGCAGTGGACACTGCTACGGGGTTGATGTTTGCTTGGCCCTGTCCGGCTGCGGATCAGCGGCATACAGTGGTCGCCCTTACATGACTGTGCGCCCTCTATGGGCACCCCCAAGTCATTGAAAGTGACAGGGGTACCCATTTTACAGGGCAAGAAGTGCAGCGCTGGGCTGCCAGGATGGACGTGCAATGGTTGTTTCACACCCCGTACAATCCACAAGCAGCTGGCATGATTGAACGTTATAATGGTCTTTTGAAGCAAGGTCTCCGGGTGTCAAAACACCCTCCCACGATGCGTGACTGGGCCTCGCGTCTATGGGACGTCCTGAGAGTCCTGAATGAGAGACCACGGAAGGGAGGGCCCGCGCCAGTAGAAGCTCTGCTACATCGAACGGCCGCTCCCATTCAATTACAAGTTACCACCAGTGAGACTCTGTTAAAGCCAGGCTACGGCAGAAATGGGAACATTTCGCTGCCAGCACCCACATGCTTGAAAGCAGGGGAACGGCAGCAATGGACTTGGCCCTGGCAGGTCAAAAGCCCCTACTGTCGGTGGTTGGGTCTGATAGCCCCATGGGGGGCCGGTTTGACTCATGATTTGCAAGTGACGCCAGGGGTGGTGGCTGAGTGGCCACCTCAAGTGACTGTAGTATACAGAGGTCCCGATACCGGGATGATTTTGCGAGGGAACTATGTGCTCTCACTATGGCCTATTATGGGGTCCCCTGTTCTGTTACATGTTGAAACTATGCAAGGGACCCCAAGCACTGCCATAAAGGTCTGGTACCACAAACCGGGAAAGGTGCCAGTGGCAGCAACCCTCCTGTCCCAGGACAAGAAGCTGGCATGTATCCTCCCAGATGGAAGGGATTTGCCATTGTTGGTTCCTAAGACTACCGTTTCTTTTCGTCCGTAGGTGTCAGTAGGCTAATATGGCACAGGGACCCTCGCGGAAGACGCTTGTCACCTAGATTGTGAGGCGAGAACCTGTAGGGGTGGAGTGTGGGGACAGAGCCCCAGAGAGTAGTTTACAGGCTCTCGGCCTCACGTGGAGGAGTGCTGGCTCGGGTAGTAGATGGCCGTCAGCTGTGGCTGATTGGCCGTCAGCTGTAGCCAGTTAGCCAATTAGCCGCTAATATAACTGCTGCGGCTACGGAGGAGAGTGGAGGAGAGTGAAAGAGAGTCGTCGGTGGGTTGCAGACAAAACGGACAGCAGGTCGCACGTCCAGTGAACCCAGCCTCCAGTGAGACCATAGTGGTATGACTCCCCTACCTATGGCTCCGTGGGTGTTCCTTTTTGGCCTCACCATATCCTGCGTTATGTGGGGAGCGGGACCAGAGACCCTGCAGGCCTCCCCGCACGACACTATGGCTCCGTGGGTGTTCCTTTTTGGCCTCACCATATCCTGCGTTCTTGTGTGGGGAGCAGAAGCAGAGACCCCGCAGGCCGCCCCGCCTGAAAAATGGCGCAGCGAGCAGGGTCTCCCACACGACATTTCTCTGGATAGATACCTAAGAGTGGAACTGCTGGGTCATAAGGTAGTTCCATTTTCAGTTTTTTGAGATACCTCCATACTGATTTCCATAGTGGCTGCACCAATCTGCAATCCCACCAACAGTGCACGAGGGTTCCCTTTTCTCCACATCCTCGCAAGCACTTGCTGTTTGTTGATATATTGATGATAGCCATTCTGACTAGAGTGAGGTGTTATCTCATCGTGGTTTTTATTTGCATTTCTCTAATGATTAGTGGGGTTGGGCATTTTTTCATATGTCTGTTTGCCATCTGTATGGCCTCTTTGAAAAATGTCTCTTCATGTCCTCTGCCCATTTTTTAACTGGGTTATTTTGGTTTTTTGGTGTTGAGTTGAATGAGTTTTTTATAAATTTTGGATATTAACCCCTTATCAGATTAAACGTGGTGTTTTAAATAGGTAAAAAAGAGAGACAGAGAGAAAGAGAGATACACAGAAAGAGATCAAAGAAATACACTGTACAATGGAATGTCTATGAAGCTATTTTTTTCAGCTTTGTGAAATAAAGATATATGTTATACAATTAAAAATAAATATGTTAATCATAAATGCACATGATAATCACTTAGGCTAATGTACAATGGCTCTAAATTATGCTGTCTGCATCCTCAGAAGAAGAAGAAAGAAATGGGGAATTTCTCCTACGGTTACCTTCCTATTTGAAAATAGATCTTTTAGCCATCTCAACAAATTGTTCAGACTTCTCTTACAAAGAAAGATAAGGCAGCCAGCAACAACGGTTTGAATCATCAGATTCCTCATTTCAGATAAAGAAAACAATGTGCACAGAGCAAGAAAAGCTGATTAAGTCAAGGAAAGAACAAAATCCAGACCACTATCTCCTAATATATATTGGCTCCTCAGCCCTTCCGCCTTCTGCAAAAGATGCCAGCTTTTAAAATGTTACTTGAAGCATTGCACTGTTTGCAAATAAAAGAGCTTCAAATTATCACTAGTTCCACAAGGAACATCAGATTTCGCCCAGTCACTTCTTTTTTATGATCACTAGGCCGAACTAAGTAAAGATAACTCTCCTGTATTAAATGAAGAGGAGACTCTCAGTACACACGCTTTGGAAAAGTCACACAGCTGTAGCCAAGTGCACCTAGGGAGGCACAGCCAGTGGAGCCTGTGCTGTTAGGAGGGCAGGTGAGAAGGGCAGGGGACTGCTTTGGTGAATTCATGATGTGCATGCTCCGGCTAGACTGAAGAAAGTAACTTCCAACCTTTCAATTCCAATCTAAATGTATGTATTTAATAATTATGTATAAACTTCATAAACTTAATAACTAAACTGACTAAACTGAGTAATTTCTCCATATAGAACTGTGGGGACAGAGCCCCAGAAAGCAGTTTCCAGGCTCTCAGCCTCAGTGGGGGGGGGGTGGGTGCTGACTCGGGTAGTAGATGGTCATCGGCTGTGGCTAGTTGGCAGTCAGCTGTAGCCAGTTAGCCAATTGGCCCCTAATATAGCTGTCGTGGCTGCATTGGTTGGTGAATCGAGAGTGAGTCGAGTCGAGTGGAGTCAGTCAGTTGACAGAAAAGCAGACAGCAGGTCGCATGTGACATGAATCCAGCCTCCAGTGAGACTACAGTGGTATGACTCCCCACCTATGGCTCCGTGGGTGTTCCTTTTTGGCCTCACCATATCCTGCGTTCTTATGTGGGGAGCGGGAGCAGAGACCCCGCAGGCCACCACGCACGATAGAACAAACAGGTAATTTAATATATATTTTCTGACAAAGTACTAACATGGAATTTCCTGTCCACAGATGATCAGCACATTCCTCATTAAACAACTTTGCAATATATGGAACCCAAAAAACTGTAGCCATACAGAGGATACAGATAAACGCTCTCATATCAGGGAATGATAATAACTTGTGGCTACTATGTCTCAACAAAGGTATCATAACATGATAAGTGTCCATTTTAAGGTCATCTTCCAACAGCTGAAAGTGTTCACAGTATCAGTGAATTCCTAAGACAGAAGAGAAAAGTTAATGTTTTTAAATAATGATATTATCTGGGAATAACTCTTTCAGAATGAAAGAAAGGAAGTGCATAAAATAGAGACTAGGGAAGACTGATGAGTATTTCTATATAAAATATATATCTAGTAGTTCATGATGCAAAAGAATTGATATTCAAAAATTCTAAAAATCTCTATTAATGTTGCAAAGCAAAGCTGTGAATAAGACTTTAAATGAGTATCTAATTTCACACGTCCTCAAAAATGAATACTCACGGAAAGAAAATCTAGTTGAATAGACTATGCTGTGACATTAATATTCTGCTGAATACAGATGTTTGTTTTATGCCCAAAGATACTGGGAAGCCATCAAAATTCTATATTTTTCTCTCATAGTTTGTCTTCCTTTTTCTAAAAGATTCAAGAATGCACATTATTGCTTTTAAAGGAAAGCTATGAATGAATTGTATCCCTACAACCATAGGAAGGTCTCTAGCCAAAGAACTCACTCTCTGTGGAACAGATCTCTGCATTACAGAGGAGAAACAGCAGTAAATGACAGTGAGGTGACTAACTGAACCCCCAAACAAGGCATGAGACACACTTTCCTAACAGAGCCCGGGGCCACAGACACCAGAGGGCAGAGCTAGCAGGAGGCTCCGCAACAGGAGCTACGACCAAGAACCCAGGAGCTTCACCCTCGAGTTAACACTTTCTGTCAAGGTCCTGCTCATGGCCCCAAAGCCATCTTTTCTGAGTAGTCAGAAAACTTATTTCCTATATATGTACACAGAACAGTCCTCAATTTCCAGTAAAATCTGAAACAGAGTATTCTAATTTCAAAATTTACCTAGAAATAATCACTGTGGAGGCCAAAAAAATAGGCACCCTGCCGCCATTCCCAATTTAGCTCAATTCAAATTAACTGTTTGTGGAAGAGACCTAGGATACTTGGCAAATGTGCCTTCCCTGGAAAATAAGTATCCTCCTGTTGAGAACAGGCTTCCCACCAAGCCTAGGAGGTGAAAGACTAACCATCATGGCACTGCCTTTTCCAGGGCTCTCTTCATACAGGCCCTACAGAGGACGTTTCTTCACTTGGCCTCTCCCCTCTCAATTAAACGAACAAACATGCTGAGACTTCTCTTGAAAGCAGCTGGCAGTCTCTTATCACAGCCCTTCACCAAGTGGCTGTAGCAGCTTGTGCATGTTGATCAGAAATCTCCAGAAGCTACCAAGCTTAAGAGCAGAACGTTCTTGGATAAAGCACTTGGAGAGCAAGGCTGCTGCCAGAATGCCACCCCATTCCTGGATTTCCCATCATCACTAGAAAGGCACATCATAACCAGTGTTAATAGTCACAAAGGACCTTTTAACAGTTGCCACAAGCTTTACTCAAAAAAATATGGTTGCAACATTACCTCACCACAACCCCGTGGAGTAGATATCAGTATCATATTCCCATTTTATAAAGTAATGGAGACTCCACAATTTACAGAGTTAGTCATACGGTTAATAAGTGGTGAAGTAGGAATTCAAAACGAAGTTCTAGTAGAAGAAAGATTTGGTTGGAAGAACTTCTGCTTGAACTGCCCTTGAACTATCAACAAAATGTCCCTGGAGCTTACAGGAGAATCCCAGGAAGGCGATCAACACACACAGGCCAGAGGACCACAGGCCTACTTCAATCAAAGGCAAGCAATGTCATCTCTCCTTCTGCCTTCTGAGCTCTCTTCAGCCCCCCACGCCCACTAATAATCTGCTTTACGCTGCTCTTTCATGCCTAAGTAAAGCAGCCTTTTTTACTTATTTTTATCTGATTTCAACAGCATAAAAATGTATGGGGTGCAAATACAGGAGACGAAATACAATCCATTTCTGTTAAGGCCATAGCTCACATACTCCCATCCCAGTCACTTCCTCAAAGAAGGTACAGCAAAATAACTTGACTATTCATTAGGTTAATTACTTTGCTAGAGACAGTAGATGTAGAAGAATAACAGCTAAACAGCTGCTTATTGTGTGATGACCATTCATCAAGGACCCTTCTAAGTCGTTTACTCATTTGACTTCAAAACAATCTTGAGGTATAGATATTATTACGCCCCTTTTTTTTAGATGAAAAAACTGAAACATAGAGAGTTTAAGTAACTTCCCAAAAATCACACAAAAGCAGTATACCACATGGTCCCTGACTTTCTGAGCTTACAATCCAATTACGGAAACAAAATTAATTCAGTTAAAACAACAAACACACAAAACAGAAACAGACTCATGGATGGATACAGAGAACAAACTGATGTTTGCCAGATGGTGGCAGAGAGGTTGGAGGGCTGGGTGGAAAAGGTGAAGAGATTAAGTAGTACAAATTGGTAGTTATAAAATAGTCGCGGGGATGTAAAGCATAGGGAATATAGTCAATAATATGGTAATAACTATGCATAGTACCAGATGGGTACTAGACTAGTCAGGGGAATGATTTCTTAAATTATTAATATATATATGTCTAATCACCATGCTGTACACCTGAAACTAATATGAAATAATACTGAATGTCAACTGTAATTAAAAACATAAAAAGAATTTTAAAAAATTAAAAAGGAAAAAACAGGGAAAAAATTTCAGTGCATGGTATGGACCTGCCCTACAGTGGTCCAAGGAAGAAAAGGTACATGAGTTTAGGAGTCCACAGAGAGGCTTCAGAAGAAGTAGGGCTACAATTTAGCAAAGGCAGTGGTTGTCAACAGGGATGGTTCTGTCCTCCAGGATACTAGTGGGTAGAGGCCAGGGATTCTGCCAAACATCTTACAAAGCACAGGATAATCCCTCACAACAAAGAATTATCTGGCTTAAAAATGTCAACAGCTCTGAGGTTAAGACACCGTACACTAGAGGAATGAGGGTACGTAGACAGTCATTCCAGACCAAGGAAACAACATAAGTGGTGGGTCAGACACAGACAAGAGCTCAGATACATAGGATGTGACTTACTATGAGGAATAAGAGGAAATAATGTTGCTCAGGAAGTCTTCACGGAGGGTTCTGAAAGCCAAGCTGAGGAAATAGAGCTGGACTTGGCTGGAAATCCCCATTTCCACAATAGATACACAATAGATTTGTGATGACCCTCATAGTATGACCAAGAGTCAGGGAGTCCCAGAGCCCAGTTAGAAGATTTGTTACAATAGCTCATGTGACATAACAAAAAGTACCTGGTAGAGAGGAAAGAAAGTGGAATAATACACTCTAAAGAATGAACGGACAGGTTTCACTACTGGATACAGGGGTAAAGGAAAGGATACGGTCATGCTTTTATTCTGTCCACTTTCTTACTTGTGCACCCAACTGTAGTGCCCAGGACAGTGCCCATCAGAGAACATGCATAAATGTCTGATGTGTCAATCATCAACTCTTTGGATTCACATGTTATAGAAAGGTTAGGTTCGAATGCCCTTGTGGAAAGGAAAAAATTATATACAGTCAAAACGAAACTTGGAAAATGACCAACTGCCTCTAAATGAGCTCAACGAAGAGAATTTCTCTTCCAACAGAAGGAGACACTGCTGGTTCTTCAGTTGAAGGCCAGGTGAAATAGCTGGCCTGTGTTTAGGGGATGCTGCCTCAAAACCATGTGTGGGAGTGAGCAGAGTGTGGGAGGCTCTGGGGCCTGCGGGAACTGAGCGCAAGTGGAGAGCAACAGGTTTCTATCTCCTGTCTCAGGTTCCAGGGGGAAGGAGGCAGGCAGAATCACATCCACTATTGGCCGAAAGAGAGAGTCACCTAAGTTAAATTTACATGTGATACAAAGGGTCTGTGGTCCTGGAGAGAAGAGTAGGGAAGCCTGAGAAATGGAGGTAAGACGGTAGCTGCTGTGACAGAACCTCACCCACGGGCCTAACACTGACTCTCTGCAATTGAGTCATATCTGGGTTAGAGCACTGGCTCCCAACAAAATACACTCTGAAGATATGTGACTATAGAGGAGCCCCCTTTCATTAACATTTCATTAGCATGTAGATGCTTATCATTCTTCATTTGTCAAATATGAGTAAAGCACTTCCTGTGCATAAAGCATTAAGGGGGATACACATGAGCAGTGAGCAAGACCCAGACACACCAAGGAGTGTGCTGTCTAGTTGATTTATTAACTTAGGCCAGGGGTTGGCAAACCTTGTTCTTTACAAGGCCAGACATTAAATATTTAGGCTTTGAGGGCCATACAGTCTTTGTTGCAACCACTTAACTCTGCTGCTATAGTGGGAAAGGAGCCATAGCCAACATGTAAATAATGGACATGGCTGTGTTCCAATGCAAATATTTACAAAAACAAGCAGTGGGCTGGAGTTGGCCAGTAAGCCATAGTTTGCCAACCCCTGGCTTACACTATTTCTGTTAGCTAACTAAACATAACATAAATGACCAGAGTTAGCAAAAGCTCAACAGTGGATTTAATTGAAAATGTATGTGAAACGTACACAGTGATGACGAAGGAAAAGCACCACCCTGTCTGCCTTGTGAATTAGACCCTGCAGAGAGTGTCTTGGGGATGTGAGGACACTCAGACTCCAGGGCAGCTCGGCCTCAAATCTGGAGAGAAGGGCACACCAGGAAATGCAAGCACAAAACAATCCACAATACTAAAGGAAAAGCTAACCCTGCTTGGCAAATAATCATCGGAAATTTCACCAAAACTCCTACTCCAGCAGTAACCCACAGGTTACTGACTTCATAAGGCATGACTACTGGTGACTGATAATATTTAAGGGTACTTAGAGCACTTCCTAAGTCCGCTACAAATTCATATATCACTTAACAGAGGTTAAGAAAATAGATGTCAACCTACAATGGAGGCGAAAGCCTAATACTTTGATCTCTGAAACTTTTGTTCCTTCTCAGAACACTATAAGGAAGTTTCTTTTCAAAAAATGACTCATTCGAGAAAGAGTGTCTGGGGGACAACCAAGATGATGCAGTAGGTAAATACCGTGCTTACTTTCTTTCACAACCACATCAAAATTACAACTAATCTACAAAACGACCATTATTGAGAATCACCTAAAATCAAGCTGAACTGAAGCCTTTCAACTAAGGACGCACAGAAGAAGCCACCTCCAGACTGGTATGAGGGACAGAGATGCGAAAGGGGCTGGTCACACAACCACGTGTGACCATTGAAGATCGGGAGGGATATTTCGGCTGTGGGGGTCCCCCAATCCCCCAGAGAAACAAGAGGTTCCAGCCCCACCCCAGCCCAGGGTTCCAGTGCCAGGGAGAGAGGTCCCCATAATTTTTGGTTGTGAAAACCAGCAGAGATTGTGACTGAGTGAGACAGTGTGGCTGCACTCACAGGCGCTCCTCTTAAAGGGACTGCACTCGGACTTACCCACCAACAGAATCACTCGCTCTGAGCTCCAGGGTTGGGGCAGCAGCTGGAAAGGCGGCCGGGATAAATGGTGGGGAATTCAGTTGTCTGGCTTGGGACGGGGGCTGGAGAGGCAGCTTTCAACGAGATGGAGGAGCTGGTGGAGGCCATTGTTTCTTTGCTGAGCCCTCCCCCTTCCCCATATGCGGATGCAAGTGGTCACCACATTTGAGTCTCTGCTCTTCGTTCACCACGCCCTGGTGATTCGAGACTGCACATTGCCAAGTTTCGGGCACATCCAGGCCACTTCCAGTGGCTTTTTCGTGCAGGCTGCCTGCCTTGGTTCAAGCTGCAGGCTTTCCTAGGGTCTCTCAAAGGTTCACAGAACCCAGACAAGCAGCATCTGGCTTGAGTGTGTCCTGTACCTCTGGCTGAGCAGCCATAAGCAAAGCACTACCGGCAGCTGACCTTGGTTTACAGCTTGGCCTCTCAAGGCGCTTCCAAGTACAGCACAGGCGGCAGCCATCTGCAGATTTTTTTTCTGTCTCCCACTAGGTGGCCTTTGGAGGGGAGGGGGCACAGGCTGTGGCTGAACTTGACCTACGGTGGACCCCCTCCAAAGTGGTCCTGGGGCTGGCGCCCCCAGTGGCCAGCTTCAAAATGAGCTAGACCATTACTCAGCCACCTCCTAGAAAAAAACACCCAAGGAGCAGATTGTTCAGACACCAGAGTCCTGCTGAGGCAGATCCTCCTCTGTAGGGTCAGCCCCTGCACAACAACCCTTCCACTGTAGTCAAGGTCAGTCCTCATAACCAATGAGCCCAAGGGTCAGTCCCTCCTATTGATGTGCAATTATCAGCCAAGGCTCAACTACAAGAGGAGGGCACACACAGCCCACACAAGGGATGCACCTGAAATGTGTGGCTCAGGTGACCAGAAAGACTGCGCCACTGAACACCACAGCACACCTACTACATAAGGCCACTCTACTAAGACTGGAGGACACAGCAGCCCTACCTAATACATGGAAACAAACACACTGAGGAAGCCAAAATGGGGAGACAAAGAATTATATCCCAAATAAAAGAACAGAATAAAGCTCCAGAAAAAGAACTAAGCAAAATGGAGATAAGCAATCTATCAGATGCAGAGTTCCAAACTGGTTATAAGAATGCTCACTGATCTCAGGGGGAACTTCAACAGAGATAGGAAGCATAAAAATGGAGATGGAAACCATGGAAAAGAACCAGTCAGAAATAAAGAATACAGTAACAGAAATGAAGAATATATTACAGAGAATCAACAGTAGCTTAGATGAAGAGTTTAAAGGGCCTTTGGGATGATATCAAGCATACCAACATTCGCATCATAGGGGTACCAGAATGAGAAGAGAGAGTGCAAGGAATTGAAAACCTATTTGAAGAAATGACAGAAAACTTCCCTAACCTGGTGAAGGAAATAGACATACAAGCCCAGAAGCACAGAGAGTCTGGAACAAGATGAACCCAAAGAGGCCAACACCAAGACACATCATAATTAAAATGCCAAAGATTAAAGACAAAGCATAAATTTTAAAAGCAGCAAGAGAAAAACAGTTAGTTACCTACAAGGAAGCCCCTATAATACTGTCAGCTGATTTCTCAACAGAAACTTTGCAGGCAAGAAGGGATTGGCAGGAAATATTCCAAGTGATGAAAAGCAATGACCTACAACCAAGATTACTCTACCCAGCAAGGCTGTCATTTAGAATTGAAGGACAGATAGAGAGCTTCCCACACAAGAAAAAGCTGAAGGAGTTCATCACCACCAAACCAGTATTACAAGGAATCTTAGAGCGATTTCTTTAAGACAGGAGGAGGGTTAAGGATGGGTGAAAGGGGAAGGGATTAAGAAGTACAAATTGGTTGCTACACAGTAGTCATGGGGATGTAGGGTATAGCATAAAGAATATAACCAATGATATTGTAATAACTAGGTAAGGTGCCAGATAGGTACTAGATCTATCACAGTGATAGATGGGAATGATGTTGGGGGCAGGGTGAAAAAGGTGAAGGTATTAAGAAATACAAATTGATAGTTAATACAGTATGGGGAATATAATCAACAATGTTGTAAAGATCATGTAAGGTGCCAGATGGGCACTGAACTTATCAGGAAGATCACGTCATAAACTGTGTAGATGCCTGTGTAGATGGCATCTATTCACCTGAAGAGCTAAAGTAGAATAATATTCAATGTCTACTATAACTAAATGCATAGGTATGTATAGTCACGGGATGTGGAGCACAACATAGGGAAGAGAGTCGATGGTATTGTAACAGCTATATAAGATGTCAGAGGGGTAGTAGCTTGGGGGGTGGGTTATCACTTTATGAGGGGTTTAAATGTCTAACTATTACATTGCTGTGTACACCTGAAACAAACAAATAAATAAATATAAAAATAAAAATAAAAAATGCCTGACTCAGTTTCGCAAGAAGCTTATCAATATCACCATAAAGAATCCCTTCTGAATCCCATGAGCCTCTCTCTCAATGTTTTTTCACCTTCTCCTTTGATGCAATAAACATAAGCCTAAAACCATAAAGATGATACATTTTATAACAGAATTGTTGGGTGAGACAGTCCTCCTGAGCCTTTTTACACTCCTATATATCTTCCCAGGAGTGACAAGACTGCAAGGCGCTGACTGCCCTTTCACCCAGGCCATTTCTTAGGGCTATTTATGCAACTGGTAACTTTGACAGATGACTTAACCTCTCTCTCCCCCTTTCTCCACCTCCTCCCCCTGCTCCTTAGCAAAGACTAGGTTTACTTACTGCTCACTATAAAGTAGTGGATGCCCCTCAGCGTGTAACTCAGTTATGACGTAAATACACTATGTGCACAGCCTCTATCAGGGCAATATCAAATTGCCCCTGTAGGGCTTGGGGGACAAAGGAAACTGACATAAATATGCTGATGCTCATGCCGCCTACTGTGCCAAAAATTATAACCCTTTTGTCTCTGACCCAGGAGTCTTGTGTCACCTGCCAGCATCTGTGAAACAGGCTAACTTACTAGTTTATAAGTAGAGTAAAACTAAATACCAGAACAATAATTCTCTTCAATATTAAATAAAAATTTGCAACTCTTTATTTTATTTTCCTTTTTAAAATATTCATTCTTTAGCAAGTGTTCTTATACTAAGGGTGAACAACGCTACTGGTTTGCACAGAATAGTCCAGTTTACACCTGCTGAACTACTACTATTTCTGATCCAGTAAGGTCCCCCTTTCACTCTATAGATTGTTCTGACATATATATTAAATTATATGATCATTCAGGTATAACAAAAAGGATGGATATATACGTTTGCAAATAAATTCCTTCAATTTTTTGTTTGTGCTTACTTTTCTTTAAAAAATGGAACATGGTTTGACTTTAATTCTTTCACTTAAAAACTTTTACCCCAAGAATTTAACCCATTATAATTACATTTTGCAAGTAAAGGAAAGAAAGTTTTAAGTTCAGGATCCTCCTTATGCAAGATGACAATGAATGCTCATTAAACATGGGTCCCTCCATCCACAATATTCTGGGGGGAAAAAATTCTCCAAAAAAAGATAAAACAAACAAACAAACAAAAAACAATAAAGCCACACCATGAAGATGTGCAGACTCTGGGAAGCTATCCAGTTTCCCCATCCTTGTCTCTGCAAGCCCATCATGCTGGGAATTGGACAGCTTGTCTCATGCACCGCAAAGGAACAACCCAAACAGAGTAGTGTTTTACCAACTCTTCCCAAAGGGCAGTCAAAATATTTCAGCTTTGAACAGTTTTCTGCATTCTCTCCAACAGGTTTAATGGAGTAAAGTCCCTTCCACTCGCTACTTGCAAAGAAACGCAGGCAGTCACTCTATCCAGTGTCCCTGATACTGGTTCCCCTCTGGTTTATACACTTCAGGGTCAGAGCCAAGCACAGCTCTCCACCAAACCCCGACTCCCACCTGCCCTGCACATCCCCTACGACATAGTGAATCAATCTTGGAGATTTCATGAAACAAAAAAAGAAGCCCTCTACCCAAATTTATGGTAATCCCTGCCATAAGCAAGGACACCAACGCAGTGTTAGCAAAGCAAGTACGCAGTTAAATAGATCAGGCACTGTGCAAAATACGTCATCAAGTGAGTCCTAGTATACTCCCAGAAAGAATAAAAGGGAATGATAACCCAGGCCTTGTTTATAAACTGCTTCAGATCTGCCCAAATGTCAAGCAAACTAATAAAAAGAAATACACACCACTCTACCATTTCTAAAGACTAATTTTTTTTTTCTTAATGAAGTAAACTTGAAAATAATAGGCTAAAAGTAAAAACTGTTTTTTCTTTCTAGGAGACAGATAAAGCTAAATTATTATTTTCTTTAAAGACAGTTCTTCAAAATTCATAGTAGAAACAAAACAATGTGTTTAAAAAGAGGATTTCTTAAAAATTGTTCTAATTTTTTTTTTCTAACACTTGTACCAGTGGTCTCCTAAAGAGTGAAAGTAGAATAAACCCCCCTCTGCTCCGCCACATTTAGGCCATGAACACACACATAACCAGGCGCATACGCCCTACTTTCACACCCTCCTGCCTCATCTTCCCCAACAGCCAACTCTGGAACAATAGTCTCTGGTTTCAAATCCAGCTCTGGCACCTAAGGGCTGTGTGACTTAGGCAAGTTACTTACGTTCTGTGCCCAAGTTCTCTTATGTGTAAAATGCACCTACCGCAGAGAGCTGTCATAAGGATCAAATGGGTTCATATTGGTATAGTGGTTAGAACAAAGCCTGGCACACGGGTTTATGTGAAAAAGATTTGTGAAGAGAGCTATGAAATAGAATTCCTCATAGCTCCCCTTTTAGACAAAGGGCAGGGTTGACACTCATCTCATTTGCAAAATCCACATTTTTTTGTAGGGAAGTGCCTAACACACAGTGTTAACAAATACGTATGGAACAGATGGATACAAAAAGCTGAAGAAATGAAGAACCCAATCACCCCTTCCATGATTATGTTTAAAATTCCAAACAGCTCATTAAATTCAAATGGCCAGGGTGGTAAACAGACTGAGTGATGTCCCCACCGCCGGTCCTGGTCCCAGTAGAGGCACCATGAATCCACTTATCGGCCAGCCTCTGACATGCCACTCCTTTCCCAGAATAAAATTGAGCAGTTCCTCACTTAGACCATCACCCACCCACGCTTCCCACAGTCACTGCCCTCAACATCACCTCGTCGATTACCAGTATTTATTGCCTATACTAAAACACACGGCAAAATGGAATTTCTAAAAGAGCATGAAACCTATGGAAAACTATTCAGAAGCAAGGCTTTAAACTAATTTCATATTTAAATGAAGCTTATTTCAGACCCAATTTAATAAAGCTTTCGTATTCTGAAGACATTCCCAATAATATGAAAAAATGTTGGTTTCCAAAAAGATTCTGCTTTAGTGTGTTTGGGAAATCTGGGCTGCTACTGTATCATAACTCAAATTTAATCCGATGAATTAATTTTGATATCCATACAGGGAGCTCACATACTGACTCACTGGTGCTTTTCCCTGGTTGCCTCTGAGATTATTGCACCAGCCGCAATCATCACTGTAACGCTAGTATTTCTGCCCTCTAAATCCAATGTCCACATGTGGCCCTAAAATGCCCTTATGAACTCATCTCTTCCCTGTTGATCAGTCTTCAGTGGCTTCCAGTGTCCTAAGGTAGAGTCCAGACTCACTTGGCACATAAGGTGCTCCCTGACCTAACTCCCCACCCAGCTCACCCACCTCTAACCATTCCTAGCCAGACTGTGCTGCAAACTTACCTTGCTCTCTTCTCACCTCCTACTAGAACATCCTTCCCATCTCCTATTTGCCCTTATGGTCTCAGCTTGAGTGTCCCCCCCAGGTGAGGGACACTTGCTAAAGGCTTCCATAGATTGCACTTTCATTAACATGGCCCTTACCACAGTTCATCACTATTTTTTTTAATTTATCTGTCTTTCTTAATAGACTGTAAATTCAAGCTCCGAGGGAGCTTCCTTATCATTGTATCTCCAGCGCCCGGAATAATGTCAGCACATAGCAGGTAGGCAGTCATTATTAGTTTTATGGGTGAGATGATGATGCTAAACCACAACAGTAAAGATTGTAAAATAGCAAAAATGCAAACAGAACATGGTAGAATCAAATAGTACCTGTTAACAGAACCGAATGGGCAATAATAAAGAAAGAAGGGTCTGCAATACCATGTTTCCACCACGGACAACAACATCAACAGTGTCTTTTACCAAGAAACACGCAGAGGTGCCAACTGAGGGGATGATGTAATGAGTTTAGTTTTAGACATCTGGAATTTGAGGTACCCCATGACATTTGTCCAAGACGTCTTGACTGAAAACATATTGCCCTGCTCAAAGCATAAACAGCTTCCCAAAGCACCTAAATAAACTCCAAGCTCATCACTGTGTCCTACAAAGCCTGCAAGGTCTAGTTGTCTCTAACTCTCCAACCTCATCTTCTACCGTCTATTATCCCTTTGTCCACTTTACTCTGCCACGTGGATCTCATTGTCCCTGGGAAGTGACAAGCAAGGAACTCCTCGGCAACTCCATGCTCACTATGCCCTCTGCCTAGAACACTTCGCCCAGATCATCACGTGGCTTCCTGCTTCTCATCACACAGGTCTCATTCCACACAGCATGTCTTCCTGGTGGCCCTCCCTGTCAATCATAACGGTTACCCAAAGCAGCCCTCCTGACTCACAATTGCATCAGTCTAAAATCAGAATTTTAGTTTCACCACTAAATACTCAAACTTAATCGTTCGTGTGTTTTGCATATTTATTGTCTGCCTATCCTGCTGACATTGCAAACTCCACAAAGCCAGGCCCCCTATCCTTGTTCTTCAGCAGTATAGCCGCCAGCACTTAGAACAGCATCTGACCCTTCTTAATAGTTCAAGTTCATTGGATGAATAAGTGAATGGATGAATAAAAGATAGCAAGAAGGGCTCTGTCCTCCTCCTGCCTTAATATTAAAATAGTTGTGAAAATACAAAAGGTGATACAAAGTGTCAACTATACAAAGAACCTAGAAATGCTGACTAGTTATGTCACAAATTCCAGAAAGAATTCTACTAACAAAAGGCAATTAAAGCTCTTGAGAGGAACAAGAACAGGGAACGAAAACAGAGGGGTGTTGGATTTCTAGTGCCTCCACTGGGCTCCAGTCGCCAGGGTCACAACCCTGGCTGACCACCAGGAGAACTGTGTTGTATTTCATTTTGTTTATTTATTTACTTATGTATTCACTCATCTTTGTTGAATAAGTGGTATATTCACTTGTTTGAAAGACTGGAACAATATAAATAGGTCCATATGGAGAAATCTCACTTCGCCTCCTGTCCCACTCCATTGTCCATACCACCTATACACACACCCCTTGTTGGGAAGTTCTCTAAGTTTTTTATTTTGATAAGTCTCTTGTGCAACCTATATACACATGATTTCATACACTGGCTTCTATAACTGTGCAATAAAAACCTGCAAGTAAAACATTAGGATCAGATATAATTTTTTAAAGATTTTTATTAAAATATAGCTAACATACTATTATATTAATTTCATGTGTACACCATAGTTACTCAACATTTATGTACCTAATGAAATGATCACCATGATAAGTCCAGCAACCATCTGACAATGTACCATGCTATCACAGTATTATTGACTATATTCCCAATGCTGTACATTACATCGCCAAGACTTGTTTTGTGCCTGGAAATTTGAAATTCTTATTCCCCTCACCTTTTTTCCTTTTTTAATTTTCCAATTATAGTTGACAATATCCTTTTATATTAATGTCAGGTGTACAAGATAGTGGTTAGACATTTATATAATTTAAGAAGTGATCCCCTGTCTACTCTAGTACCCACCTGGCGCTATGCATAGTTATCACCATGTTATTGACTATATTCCCTTTGCTTTACTTTACATCCCCATGACTATTTTGTAATTGCCAACTTGTACTTCTTAATCCCTCCACCTTTTTCACCCTGCCTCCAAACCCCCGCATCTATCACCCCAATAAATCTAGTACCCCTCTGACACCATATATAGCTATTACACTATTATTGACTATATTCCTTACGCTATAATCTACACTCTCATGACTACTTTGTAACAACAAATTTGTTCTTCTTAATCCCTTCCCCTTTTTCATCCACCCCCAAACCCCTCCCATATGGCAACCATCTAAATATTCTCTGTATCTATGAATATGTTTCTGTTTTGTTTGTTTATTTTCTTCTTTAGATTCCATATATAAGTAAAATCACATTGCGTCTGTCTTTCTCTGACATACTCCACTTAGCACAATACCCTCCAGGTCCATCCATGCCACCATAGATGGCAAGAACCCATTCCCTTTCATGGCTGAGCAATATTCCATTGTATATATGTACCACCTCCTTTTTATCCATTCATTGATTGACAGACACCTAGGCCACCTCCACATCTTGGCCATTGTAAACAATGTTGCAATGAACATATGAATGCACATGTCCTCTCAAAGTATCATTTTGGGTTTTTTCGAACTAATATTGAGAAGTGGGATTACTGGGTCCTTCTATGTCTCTTGTCTTCATTTTAAAGTCTATTTGTCTGCTATAAGTACTGCTACCATAGCTTTTCTTTTTTGTTTCCATTTTCATGAAACAACTTTTTCTATCCCTTTACTTTCAGTCTGGGTGTGTCTTTCAATCTGAAGTGACTTTCTTTTAGGCAACATATGTACAGGTCTTATTTATATATCCACTCAGCTACCCTGTTTATTTTTATTTGAGCTTTTAATCCCTTCACATTTAAAGTAATTGTTGATAGATATGTAGTTTTTGCCATTTTATTATTCATATTTTTTATCTCTTTTTTTTCCGTCTTAATGAAGTCCTTCTAAGATTCCTTGCAATACTGGTTTGGTGTTGATGAACTCCTTTAGCTTTTTCTTGTCTGGGAAGATCTTCATCTGTCCTTCGATTCTAAATGATAGCTTTGCTGGGTAGAGTAATGCTGGTTGTAGGTCCTTGCTTTTCATCACTTTGAATATTTTATGCCAATCCCTCTGGCCTGCAAAGTTTCTGTTGAGAAATCAGCGGATAGTCTTATGTGAGCATCCATGTAGGTAACTGTTTTTCTCTTACTGCTTTTAAGATTCTTTCTTTATCTTTAACATTTGGCATTTTAATTATGATGTGTCTTGGTGTGGGTCTGTTTGGATTCATCTTGTTTGGGACTCTCTGAACTTCCTGGACTTGTATATTTCCTTCGCCAGGTTAGGGTGTTTTCGATCATTTTTTCAATTCCTGCGTTCTCTCTTCTCCTTCTGGTACCCCAATGATGTAAATGTTGGTACGCCTGATGTTGTCCCTTAAACTATCCTTATTTTTTTCGAATTTTTTCTTTTTGCTGTTCTGATTGTTTTCTTCTACCTTATCTTCTAAATTGCTGATTCGATCCTCTGTTTCATCTAATCTTTCAAATGTATTGATTCTTTCTAATGTATTCTTCATTTCAGTTACTGTATTCATTATTTCTGACTGGTTCTTTTTTATGCTTTCTATCTCCATTGTCACATTCCTATCTCTTTGTTGACGATCCTCCTGAGACCACTGAGCATCCTTATAACCAGTGTTTTGAACTCTATGTCTGGTAGGTTGCTTGTCTCCATTTTGTTTAGTTCTTTTCATGGAGCCTTATTCTGTTTTATTTGTGACATGTTTCTTTGTCTCCCCATTTTGGCTGCTTCCCTGTGTTTGTTTCTCTACATTAGGTAGCTTCTGTGTCTCCCAGTCTTAGTAGAGTGGCCTTATGTAGTAGGTGTCCTGTGGGGCCCAGTTGTACAGTCTCCTTGGTCACCTGAGCCCGGTGCTTTAGGTGAGTCCCCTGCGGGGATTCTGTGTGTCCTCTTGTTGTAGTTGAGCTTTGGTTGCTGTTTGCACATCAGTGGGAGGGACTGACTCTTGGGCTGATTGGTTGTAAGGACTGGCCGTGACTACAGTATTACAGCTGTTGTGCACAGGCTGACCCTACAGAGCAGGATTTGTTTTAACAGGGCTCTGGTGCCTGCCCGTTCTGCCCTTTGGGTGTGTCATCCTCGCAGGTGGCCAGGTGATGCTTTGGCTCAGTCCAAAGCTGGCCACTGGGTATGCCAGTGCTGAGGAATCCTCTTAGAGCCCCCACTGCAGGCCAAGTTCAGCCATAGCCTGTGCCCTGCTCGGGCCCACCAGACATGATCCACAAAGCAATCCACAAATGGCCACCACCTGCACTTGGCTTGAAGGTGCCTCAAGAGGCCAAGGTACGAACGGAAGCTGGATGCCCCTAGTGGCAGGTTGGGGCTGCTCAGCAAGAGCAGATGATGCTTGTTTGGGTTTTGTGAACCTTTGAGAGATTTTAGGAAAGTCTACAGCATGAGCCAAGACAGGCATTTGTATGGAAAAGCCACTGGAAGAGGCTTAGGTGAGCCCACAAGTTGGGTGGAGTGGGATCTCAGGAAATCATCAAGGTGGGGCTACCGGTGTGGGCCAGGTTGATAGAGACTAAGATATGGAGGCCACCTATGTTTGCACACCTGGAGCAAGGAGGGCTCAACAAAGAAACAATGGATTCTGCCAGCAATTCTGTCTAGGAGAAAGTTGCCCCTCCAGCCCTGGCCCTGAAGCCAGACAACTCAGTTCCTCCCCATATGTCCCTGTCTCCTTTCAAGCTGCTGTCCCAGAGCTGGAGTTCAGAGCGAGTGAGTCCATCAGCGAGTAATTCCCTATGCTGGCCTTTTGAAAGAAACACCTGGAACTCCAGCTGTCCCCTCTGTCAGTCAGCCACAACCTCTGCTGGTTTTCACAGCCAGAAGTTATAGGGACTTCTCTCCCCGGCACTGGAATCCTGGGCTGGGAAGCCTGGCGTGGGGCTAGGACCCCTTACTCCTCTGGGGGAAACTCCACAGCAGAGATATCCCTCCTGATATTTAATCATCACACATGGGTGTAGGACAAGCCTGTTCTGTGTCTCTGCCCCTCCTTATCAGTCTCAAAGTAACTTCTGTATGTTCTTGACTTCAGTTCAGCTAGATTTCAAGCGATTCTCAATGATAGTTGTTCTGTAGTTTAGTTGTAATTTTGATGTGGTCATGAGAAGATGCAAGCACATCATTTACCTACTCTGCCATCTTGACCAGATATCGATCAGGTATGATTTTTAAAGATATTACCAAATTGCCTCCATAGAGAGTATACCATTATCCTTGGCAAATATTTAAAACAAAAATTCCCAGATCCCACTCCAAATATATCAGATCAGAATCTCTAAGGATGGAGACCAAAGAACTGGCTTTTTAAAAACAGCTCCCTTTGTCATTGCAATGATCAGCTGTATTTTGGAACTGCTATCCTCCCTTAGAGAGAAGCAGTCTTAACAAATCATAGGGAGTAAGCCACTGCTGCCCTACTGTGCAAAGCATGGTTAGCAGGGTAGCCAGAGTCCTTCACCTGTGACCCTTATCACAATTTCTCTTCCTGAATATATAATCATATTTAAGGTGATTATATATACATATATACACACAAATACATACATATATACATTTATGTATACATACACAGGCATATACTGTTTCTATATTCACGTGAAATTAAAATCTCTCTGAAAAGAAATATATTAGGTGGGTGCAAAAGTAATTGCAGTTTAAAAGGTTAAAAAAAAGTTGCAAAAACTGCAATTACTTTTGCACCAACCTAATACAAAGTGGTTACAATGGCTGCTTTCACAGAGCAAGTTCATAGCCAGGATACAGGGAGACTAACTTCCCCTTTGTGTATAGTGTGTGTATATTACCTATTGAAAAATAAATAAAGTTATAAAATTCTCTCTTCTTGTACTGAATCTGGAACACCATTCCCAACAAAGCTGAGGTCATTTTAAGATATGTCCTCAAAAAACTCTTCACATAACAAAGCAGAATCTAATTCCACACCCCTTGAATGGAGGCAAGACTTAATGCCTCACTTCTACCAAAGAGAATGTGACAGAAGTGATGTTATGTGCCTTCTAAGCCTGGGTCATAAAGGATAGCTTCCATCTGGCTTGCCCCCACCCCTTTGATGACTCCCTTCTGGGAGAGGCCGTCCACCATGTTGTGAGGACACTCAAGCATTCTGTGGAGAGGCACATGTGGAGGGAAGGAAGAGGAACGCAGTGTTTAAAAGAGAAGTAACAATTAGTAGAAACATACCTGAAGACAGGGAGCAGAGGAGGTAAGAGCTCTGACAGAGCCTCAGCCCTGGGAAGGTGGAGGGACAGGTCTTCTTCTGAGGTAGAAGAGAAAAGGAAGTAAGAAGAAACACAGACACAAAGATTTACATATGGAAGGGAGGAAAGTTGGTAAGTTCACAGCAAAAGATCTCACTTTTTCTGTGGAGTTAGAGTATGATAAATGCTAAAAAGAAAATGGAAAGATTTCCAACAGTCACTAAAATATAGGAAAGAGACAAGACTAGGTTACTATTCAGAAACACAATGTTCAATGAAGTTATAGACTTCACCTCTTTAAAACTACTACTACCACGTTCATTCAAAGAAACAGTGGTTTAAACACTCTTAGAGATCATCAAGAAACTATTTCAGAGCTTTAAAAGTATTACTTCAAAGTTCTTCCAAAAATCTAGGCTTAATTCTTAGTTATTGTATGATTAATTCTTTATCCTTTTAAAGGTAAGAGAGATTGTCCAACATTACTGTCAGAAAACCCTTTCCTATTGCTAAATCACTCTCCGACATGCCAGATGAATTCAATTCCCATTTGGTCCATTTGCCAGTTCTTTAATTTCTAATATTATCTTTAGAAAATCACCAAAATCTCCAGTCTTCCTCCCATCAATTAAAATTTGAACCTGCCTCTAAATTTGGGCCAATGCCATGGGTAAAGGCTTCAGTATCTCCCATAATTCATTTCAACGATCACTTCACAAGTACTTGGCATGCCAGAACACCAGAACAAGCACTAAGGGAATAAAAGGATTTGCCAAAGGCTCTTTCCATCCAGGAGGACAGATAAGTCATGTATATAAATAACTGTAATACAAGACAGAAGGTAATAAATATAACAAAAATAGCACACTAGGCCCACAATGGAGAAAGTGCTTAACTGCAACTTGGGGATCGAAGATTTCATTGAAGAAATTGCATTTGAGTTGAGCTTGAAGAATGGAAAAGATTTGAAGAAGTAGAAAAAAGCAAAAAACATTTGAGAAAATGTGAACATTGTGAGCAGACATGTGAAGGAGCAGAGCATAATGCCTTGGCACAGATGGCATGTGATAAATGCTTGGGATTTCATAACTGACCAGAAACAGTTTTGTTTGAATACAGTCAAAGATTGAGGCCTGGGAACAATATAGCAAGATTCACTAATTTATTCAGCAGGTATTATAGAGAGCACTTACAATGTGCTAGGCACTATTCAGGGCACTGTATATATAACAGTGAACAAAAATTTCCCTGTCTTCAGGAAGCTTACATTGTAATCAGGGAGTAAACAATAAACAAAAAAATATATATGTCAAGTAGTGATAAATGCAAAAGTCCCATGGTAGTTGCTTATTAACCTGTTCAAAGAATAACAAGGAAGCCAATGTGGTACAGCAAGGTAAGCAAGAGGGAGAAGGGAAAAGATGGGACCAGGGAGGTAGTGAAGAACCAGATCATGAAAAACTCTTCAAGATTGTAGAAAGGACCTTCACTTTATTATGAATAAAATGTGACCGGGATTAAAGGGTTTTGAACAGACAAAAGACATTAAGGGACCCTACGGAAGCAAGGGTTTATAAACAGGGAGGCCAATTAAGAAGCTGCAGCAGTTGTCCAGGTGAGAAGACGGAGACTTGGGTGCAGGTAGCAACAGTAGAGGTCATAAGAAGGGGCCAGATTCTGAATATATTTCAAGGGTAGAGTCACCAGGATCTAGTGACAGACTGGATTATGAAGAAAAAGAAGTAACTCCAAGGTTTTTGTCCTGAGCATACTCAAGAGAAAATAAGGCTAGAAATACAGGTTGGAACTGACTATAGACCGTCCAAAAAATTATAAAGTCTTGGTAGCAAAATGGGACAGTGAGACATGAGATCCTCACCTAAGAGAATTTGGGCAAATCACGTCATCTCTCTTGCTACTACTCCCTTGTCTATAAAATGAAATGAAGAGATAGACTGTGCTTCTCAAGTTAGGATACCTATACAAGTACTCAAACTACAATAGAATCTTACAAAACTTCTCAGAAAGTAACAGAGTCAGGGAGCAATTTTTTTCTTTACCAGTTATGTTTATTGAAACAAAAAACTAGTATATGATGGAGTGGAAAAAAAAACACTGCCTGAGTATCAACACAAAAGTCTGAGTTTGTGGGAGAAATATATTTCTTCTCAACAAGCATTTGGCACACTTTGATGGAAGAGTTTGAGAAGTTCTGGTTAAACTGTATCTCTGGACCTTTCTGCTTTAATATTTTGTGTTTTAAACATGTTTTACGGGCTTTCAACATTTCTAGTCTCCTAGTGGGCAAAAAACAGAAGATGTGACTGAGATTAGAGAATAAAATATAATTCTTAACATTTTTCACAATGTTCAAATGTAACTGATAGGAGGTAGAATGCAGAAATGGGGTAAGATGAAAGAAAAGGAAGGGTGCAAATATCTGAATCTTAAAAAATTGAAAGCCAAGAGATACTGTCACCAAGAGATACTGTCAAAAGTTGATGAAACAAGAAACAATTATACTGAAAGAAAGAGAAGAAGAAATAGTATAAATTAGGATAGTTCTCATGCTTCCTATCTAAGTCAATAGGTAGTATATGAAAGTTGATAAAAATAAGATATAAAGGTATAGACACAATATCTAGAGTTATGGAGGCATAGAACAGCAAATCAAATAGCCAAAAAAATGGATGAAAAGATGCTCAAGTTCATTAGAATCCGGATAATGCACATTAAAATAAGAATTAGATATCCTTTTATACCCATCAGATTGATAAGAAATTTAAAAGGGCTCTGACTAGAGACACGGGGAGAAAGGTACCTTCTTACTTGCTACTAGATATAAGATATGATTTTTTAAGGCAATCTAAGATTTGTGATCATCAAGATGGCAGAGTAGGAGACCCCAGCCCCCAACAAATGACAATTAGACAGCTATCCAAGGACTGTATTATTAGCTCTTGGAAAGCTCAGAAGTCCACTTAAGGAGTTTCAGCCACACAGTGGAACAAAACAACCTGAGAATAACCACATGAAAAGGGTAGGAAAGTTTCGTTTTGCCTGCATCATGCCAATTCCCAGGCCAGCACCGCTCAGCACCAAGAGGAAACTCCCAAGAGAGTTCCCTTCCCAGGGAAAAGGAAAGCAGGGTGAACAACCGCCTTCCCCAGCCTTTTGGGGTACTGCACAAAGGATCTACCTTGGTTCCCCCCACCCAGACAGTGGCACAGCTGAGACATCTAGAGATGGCTAGGAAAGAGGGAGAAGGGCAGGGGCCACCAGTACCAGCCACATGGTGGGCACAACTGTGTCCTCGGTGACCTGCTCTGCCGAGGATCCAGCAACCTTCACTGCCAAGTACTGCAACAGCCCTTGCAGACATTGTGGAACTCCACAGCTCTCATCACTGAGGACTTCTTCACGGACTCCAGAAGACTGCTCTGCAGAGGACGCCAGCAGCTTTCACCACTGAGGAAACCAACCAGCACAGCCCAAACAGACCTCCTGCAGTTTCTGCTGCTGAGCGCCCCACACTATCTTGTGTTCAAAGACACCAGCTGCTTGAACTGCTCCCTGCTTTCCCCCTCCCTAGCCGCCCCAGCCAGCGCTGCCATGGACTCCCCAGGCCCAGATCCACACCAAAGCCAGCCCCTGCCTCTGTGGCTTTGCCACGGCCAACCCTCACTGCCATACAAGTGCCCACCACTGGCCCCTGAAGGTACACGAGTTCACACTAACATCCCAGGCTCTCACAGCTTCTCACGCACCCAGATCTGGCCCAACTCATGTCACTGGCTTTCTTTTTCATGCGCACACCCACAACTAGCCCTGGAAGATGCAAGAGTACACACCGATAGCCCAGACCCTAACAGCTGCTCGTGCACCCGGATCTAGCCCACCTAGTGTCACTGACTTTCACTGCCATGCGCGTGCCTGCAGCTAGCCCTGCAGCTGTGCACCTGAGTCTGACGCCACAAGCCCAGACTCCTGTTACCGGCCTCCACTGCTGCGCATGTGCCCATGCCTAACCCTTCCAGCTGCATGAGGGCACTCCAATAGCCAAGGGCCCCATAGCAGCTAACGGGCCCTGATCTGGCCCCAACTCCTGTCACTGGCCTACACCACCACACACGCCTGCAGCTAGTACCTGCAGCCCTGCACCTGTACCTGCGAGGACTGACTGTCTTAGGCCCATGCCGCAGGTCACAGCAGTTAGCCCCCACAGCCACACACCAGCACCTGCTGGCCCCAACTTCTGTCACCAGCCTCCACTACTGTAGGTGTACCAATGGTTAGCGCCTGTATGAGTGTTAGCGTGAACATGGGTGCACATCAACAGGGCTGGCCCCTGTAGCTGCTCAGATGCCTATACCTGTTCCTGACTCCTGTCAGTAGCCTACACCACCATGTATGCCTGAAGCTAGCCCATGCAGCATTCCACTGTCCCCAATTCCTTTCACTGGCACCCACCACCATGCACACACATGCAGCAAGCCCCTGGAGCCACACAAATGCACAATGACAGCCCAGGACACCACATTTTTTTGTGCCTACAGTTGACACCAGTCCTTACCACAGCCTTGCCATTGAACATGTGTCTGCAGCCAGCCCTGCTATCATGCAGGCCCCTGTAGCCAGACCACACAGCTAATCATGTGCACACTGCTGGCTCCACCACTACTACCATCTGCTCTAGTCCCTTGCCACTGGCCAGGAGGCAGTGTCCGAAAACCCCCAACAGCCCTTATAGCCAACACAGACTCGCACCCCCCACACCATAGCTCTCATCACCAAGGATCACAGTGTTGTGAATACCAGCTGCCTAAGCAGATGAGACACAATGTGCCCCCCAGACCCAGAGCCAGCAGATGCCCCCACACTTGGTGCCTCACACAACTAGACCTGGGGCCACATTGTGCTTCAACTGTGAACGTCATCCACAGGTGAAGGTCATTCCATATAGAAATTAGTCAATAAAGTCTGGAAGAGGTGACTGATTCTTCAAATGCACAGACACCCACACAAGGGCTATAGGGATCAGAAGAATCGGGGAAACATGACACCACCAAAGGAACACAATAAACTTCCAATAACTGACCCCAAAGAAATAGAAATCCACAAATTGCCTTATAAAGAATTCAAAATAATTGTTCCAAAGAAGCTCAGAGAGCTACAAGAGAACACAGATAAACAATTTAGTGAAATCAGGAAAACAATACAAGAACATAACATGAAATTCAGCAAAGAGAAAACATAAGGAAGAAAAAAAGAGAAATTTTGAAACTGAATAATACAATGACAGAACTAAAAAATGCAATATAGAGCTTGAACAAAAGACCTAATCAAGGAGAATAATTACCACACTCTAATAAAAGTTATTTAAAATGATCAAGTCAAGAGAGAAAAAAAGAATGGAAAGCAATGAAGAAAGCCTATGGGACACCAAAAATAAGAATAATAACCACATTATTGAAATCCAGAAAAAGAAACAGAAAGGGGCAGAAAGCTTATTTAAAGAAATTATGGCTGAAAACTTCCAGAATCTGAGGAAAGATACAGACATCCAGTTACATGAAGCTCAAAGGTTCCCAATCAGCTTCAACTCAAAGACTTCTTCTAGATACATTATAACTGACTGTCAACAATGAAAGACAAAGAGAGAATCTTGAGAGCAACAGGGAAAAGAAGCTCGTCACACACAAAGGTAAGCCTATCAGTAGATATCTCAAGAGAAATCTTACAGGCCAGGAGAGAGTGGGATAACACCATACGTTCAAAGTGCTGAAAGAAAAAAAATGCCAACAAAGAATACTTACCCAGAAAGCTATCCTTCAGAAATGAAGGAGATACAGTTTTCCAAACAAATAGTAAATGAGTTCATCACCACTAGACCTGCCTTACAAAAAATGGTAAAAGGATGCTAAATGGCAACATGAAATCATATGAAAATATAAAACTCATTGGTAAAGGTAAATATATAGTCAAATTCAGAAAACACTAACATTGTAAAGGTGGTGAGCAAATCACTTATAAGTCTAGGATAAAGGATAAAGACAACAGAATTAAAAATAACTATGTATAGCTACAATAATTTGTTAATAGATACACAATATAAAAAGATGGAAATTGTGACACCAAAAACATAAAATATGGGGGGTGGGGATTAAAAGTATTGAGTTTTTATATATGAAAAAAATGAAGTTTTTATCCGCTTAAAATAGACTGCTATGAGCCATAGAAGGTTTTCTGTAACCCTTATGGTAACCACAAAACAAAATCCTGTAATAGATAAACAAAAAATAAAGAGAAAGAAATCAAGGCACACCACTATAGAAAATCATCAAATCACAAAGGAAGATAGCAAGAGAGGAAGAAAAAAATAAAGGATCTACAAAACACTCAGAAAATAATTAACAAAATGGCAACAGTGAGTATTTAGCTATCAATAATTACTGGGAATAGACTAAATTCTCCAATAAAAAGAAAAAAGGTGGCCGAATGAAACAACAACAACAAAAAAAAAAAAAAACAAGACCCAATTATATGCTGCCTAAAGGAGACTCACTTCATCTTTAAGGACACCCATAGGATGAACGTGAAGGAATGGAAAATTATACTCCATGCAAATGGAAACCAAAAGAGCAGGGATAGCTATTCTTAGACAAAATAGACTTTAAGTGAAAAACCATAATCAGAGACAAAGGAGATCATTATATAATGACAGAGTGGTTAACTTATCACTAGAAAATGACAATAATAAATCTGTAGATGCACCCAACATCAGCGCACCTAAATATATAAAACAATTATCAACAGATCTGAATGTAGAAATGGACAGCAATACAATAACAGGAGGGGAATTCAATATCCCACTTTCAACAATAGTTACATCATCCAGACAGAATATCAATAAGGAAACATTAGACCTGAACTACACTTTACCCCAAATGAACCTAACCGACATATAGAGAACATTCCATCCAACAGCAACATGATATACATTCTTCTCAAGTGCTCACAGAATACTCGCCAGGATAAACCATATATTAGGTCACAAAACAATTCTTAACAAATTTAAGAAGACTGAAATCATATCAAATCTTTTCCAAACATAATATTATGAAACTAGGTATCAATAACAAGAGGAAATATGAAAAATTCACAAACAGGTAGAGATTGAATAACATATTCCTAAACAACCAATAGGTCAAAGAAGATATGAAAAGGAAAATCAAAGCATATCTTGAGAAAAAACAAAAATGATACACAACATACTAAAACTTATGGAATACAGTAAAAGCAGTTCCAGTTTTAAGAAAACCAAAAAAACAAAACAAAACAAAACAAAACAAAACATTATCGCAATAAATGGCTACTTTAAGAAAAAAGAAAACTCAAATAACTCAACTTTACACCTCAAGGAACTAGAAAAAGAATAAACTAAGCCCAAAGTAAGCAGAAGGTTGGAAACAACAAAGATCAAAGTAGAAATATGCATAAATGAAATAGACTAGAAACACAATTGAAAAGATCAGTGAAACTGATCAATGAAACTGAGAGGTGATTTTTTTTTAAAAGATAAAAAGTTACAAACCTTTACGTAAACTAAGGTAAAAAAGAGAGAAGACTCAAATACAATTAGAAAGAGACCTTATAACTGATACCACAGAAGTGAAAAAAATCATTAGAGACTACTCTGAACAATTATACTTGATAACAAATTTGATAATCTAGAAGAAATGGATAAATTCCTAGAAACACACAACCTACCAAAACTGAATCATGAAGAAATAGAAAATTTGAACAGTAAGGAGACTGAATTAGTAATCAAAAATCTCCCATCAAAGAAAAGTCCAAGACCAGAAGACTTCTCTGGTGAATTCTACCAAACATTTAAAGATTTACTACCAATCCTTCTCAAACTCTTTCCAAAAACTGAAGACGGAGGAACACTTCCAAACTCATTTAACTAAGTTGGCATTATCCTGATATAAAAGCCAGATAAGAACCCTACAAGAAAAGAAAATTACAGGCCAATATCCCTGATGAACATAGATGTAAAAATCATCAAAAAAAGGATGCAAACCATATTCAACAGCACATTAAAAAGATGATCAACTGGGACACAAGGATGGTTCAACATACACAAATCAATACATGTGATACACCATATTAACAGAATGAAGGATAAAAATCATATGATCATCTCTAAAGATGCACAAAAAAGATGACAAATTTCAGCATGCTTTCATGATAAAGTCACTCAACAAATTAGGTATAGAAAGGACGTATCTCAAAATAATAAAAACCATATATAACAAGTCCATATCTAGCATCATACTCAACAGTGAAAAGCTGAAAGCTTTTCATCTGTGATCAGGAACAAGACAAGGGTGCCCATCCTTGCCATTTTTATTCAACATAGTATTAAATATCCTAGCCAGAGCATTAGGCAAGAACAAGAAATAAATGGCATCCAAATCAGAAAGGAAGAAGCAAAATTGTCTCTGTTTGCAGATGAGATTATCTTGTATATAGAAAACCATAAAGACTTCACCAAAACACTTTTAAAACAAAAATATGAACTCAGTAGCATTGCAGGATATAAAATCAACACACAAAAATCAGTTGCATTTCTAAACACTAAGAGTGAGCTATCAAATTAAGAAAACAACCCCATCTACAACAGCAGCAAAAAGAATAAAATACTTGGGAATAAATTTAACCAAGGAGGCAAAAACTCAATACACTGTACAATATACATATATATTGATATAAGACATCAATGAAGGCACAAATAAATGGAAAGGTAGCCCATGTTCATGGATTGGAAGAATTAATATCTTTAAAATGTCCATTATGCCTAAAACGATCTACAGATTCAACACAATGTCTTATCAAAATTTAAATGGCATTTTCTATATGTCAATAGAAAAAAAATTCTACAATTTGTATGGAACCACAAAAGACTCTTGAGAGCTAAAGCATTCTTGAGAAAGAACATACCTGCAGGCATCACACTTCCTGAATTCAAACTACATTACAAAGCTATAGTAATAAAAACCATAGAGTAGTGGCACAGAAACATGCAGATACACCAATGGAACAGATAGAGAATCCAGAAATAAACCTATGCATATACCGTCAACTAATTTTCAAAAAAGGCGACAAGATAGTCTGGGGAAAGATAGTCTCTTCGATAAAAGGTGTTGGGAAAACTGGATATCCACATATGAGTACAAAAGAATGAAACTGTACCCTTACCTTACATAATACACAAAAATCAGCTCAAATGGATTAAAGGTTTAAACGTAAGATTTGAAACTGTAAAACTAGAGGAAAACATAGGGGAAAAGGCACTTGACACTGGTCTTGGCATTGATTTTTTTGGATATGAAACAAAAAAACAAATGCAACAAAAACAAGTGGGACTATAACCAAACTAAAGTTTCTGCACAGCAAAGGAAACAATCAACATAATAAAAAGGCAACTTACAGAATTGGAGAAAATTTTTGCAAACCATATATCTGGTAAAGGGTTAATATCATGTCAACACACTGTACACCTTAAACTTGCATAATGTTATATGTCAATTATATCTCAATGAAGTTCAGGGGAAAAAACTCAAAATATATAAAAACTCATACAACTCAACTCAATAGCAAAAAAACAAATAACCTAATTTAAAAGTGGGCCAAGGACCTGAATAGAATTTTTTCCAAAGAAGATATATGAATAGCCAACAGGTATATGAAAAGATTTTCATCAGAGAAATGCAAATCAAAACCACAGTGAGATATCATCTCACCCATTACTTAGGATGGCTATTATAAAAAATGAAAAGATAGCAAATGTTAGTAAGGATGTGGAGAAAAGGAAACCCTTGTGCACACCAGTAGAGACATAAATTGATGTAGCCATTCATAGAAAATATTATGGAAGTTCCTCAAAAAATTAAAAATTGAACAATCATATGATCCAGCATCCTACTTTTGGGTATATATCCGAAGGAAATAAAATCACTATCTTGAAGAGATATCTGCAGTCCCATTTTCATTACAGCATTATTCTCAGTAACAAGATATGGAAACAACCTAAGTGTCTGTCAACAGTGAATGGAAAAAGAAAATGTGATACACACACACACACGCATACATACAAAATGGAATATTATTCAGCTTCATAAAAGAAGAACTGGGGATAGGGAGAGCTGGACATGAAACTATTCTTTATTACCCTAAACTTTTCTAGATTCTTCCATTTGTTACAAGGTTTTAAGTTTCGCTTTAATAAAAAGTAGAAGTGTTAAAAATAAAATAAAACCCCTAGAGAGCCTACCATATTATCATATTTGTTTTGGCTGAATCACTGGCTCTAATACAATCATACATTATATACCTTAGTTTTTAGATACGCAACCTATTTTTCTGCCCACTATCTCTTGTGAGTTTTCCGTGATAAGAGTGAGGTAGAGAGGTAAATGACTTGCTCCAAACTGAAAATTAGCAAGAGGCAAAAATGAACCCAGCTCACCTGACCTAATCCTCAAAGGGAGCAGCAAGAGGACACACTGGGAGCAGATCAGAAAATAAAATTTAAAAAAATTGAAAAAAGTGAAAGCACTCAATTACTACTACTAATGCTAATGATAGACGCTAACAGTTTTTGAGTACCTATCATGAGCAGATCCTGGTCTAAGAGCTGTATGCATGCTAACTTGTGTTATTCTCACAACAATGTCCTGCCCCACCCAAGACCTTCTCCACCTCAGGTGGCAACTCTCTCAGGCCCAAAACCATGGAACTATGATGGATTCCTCTGTCATCCACATCCAGTCAATCAGTCAATCCTCTTGGCTCTACCATCACAAAACATCCAGAATACAGCCGCTCCTCACTATTTATATTGCCGTAGTCAGAGCTACATCATCTTCAATGCAGTTTATGATAATAGCCTCCCTAGCAGGTATCCCTGAAGCCTCTGTTCTCCATTCTACAGCCAGCCTGATGGTCTTAAAGTCCATCCTTGTCAACCCTCTGCACAAGCACTGGCAGGGCTTCCCCATATCAGCGTAAACACAAAGTCCTCACAATGGCTCATCTCTCCTCCCTCACCCCCAATCTCTCTTCTCTACCCTCATCATCTGCTACTCTCCCATGCCCACAACTGTCTATACCGTCCCTCCAACATGCCCTGCACCTCAGGCCATAGGGCCATTCTTCCAGCTGTTCCCTCTCTTTGGGAGTCTTCCCCAGATGTCATCCCCTTTGCTGGAATCTCACCTCACGGAGGCCTGCATGTGATTACCCAGCACTCCCTGTACTTCTTACCCTGCATTATTTGTTCTCTTTATCATAACATTTATCACCTTTTAGAATACTAAATATGTTACCTACCATGTTTCCCCAAAAATCAGACCTAGCCAGACCATCAGCTTTAATGCATTTTTTGGAGCAAAAATTAATATAAGACCCAGTTTTATTTTAGTATAATTTAAGACCGGGTATAATATAATATAATATAATATAATATAATATAATATAATATAATATAATATAATATAATATAAACATAACATACCATAATATAATATAATACCGGGTCTTATATTAATTTTTGCTCCAAAGGATGCATTAGAGCTGATGATCTGGCTAGGTCTTATTTTCTGGGAAACACAGTATTTAGTATTTGTATCAGTTATTGACTGCCTCTCCCCCACTGAGATGTAAGTTCTAGAAAGACTTTGGCCTACTTTGTTTACTAATGTATCCAAACACTTACAACAGTGCCTGTGGCACACTAGGCCCAGAACAATCATTTGTGGAATAAAGAAACTAAATATTATACACCAAATATTGAATGATTCAATTTGAAATCATGCCACTATAATTACCTAATCCATCAACTTTGTAAATCTACTACAAGCGAAAAACAACATCTCCCAAAAGAGAGAGAGGGAAATATCATCTCACCACCAACAATAAACTAGCTGCAATTCTCCCATATTTATACTATTTTTTAAGATTGTTTAGTGCACATACATGGAACTATATGAGATACAGAAAAAGATGATTTGCTTATACATTTTGCAAATGTAATCTCATGAAAATAAATGTATACTCTCTCCATACATAGAATGTAATTTATTCTTTAAGAAATCAATTATTCTCAATACATTCACATACCTTCACATGCATGTAGATTTCTTTCCCTAATGTCTATTTCCATTACTTTGTAAAATATTACATGGGACTGTTACTTCCAGGATCACCTTTGATATTGATAAATGATCATTATTCATGAACCAACAGCGCCACTTCTTCCATCATTATATGCTAGGTTGGCTGGCCATATATCTTATTTCTATTCATCATCTTCTACTTTCCACACATTTCAACAAATAATTTTTCTGGGTTCTTGTGGCAAAGATGACAAAAATAGTTGTCCAACCCTTACTGACATATAAAGAGGAAGAAGGGAGAAATGTGCACGTAGTGTGAACATATGAATAAGGCAAAAAGGTCAATTTAGTCCAGAGTCAGGGAAATTTTCCTTTATTTCCAAAAGTATATTATTAATAAAGTGATATGTTTAACACCAAACGTGTGACATGTGTGCCTAAATACTAATTTACTTTTCTCAGGACTAAAAATATGCACTGCAATATGTTTGGTGTGTTAATTTTAATCACGGGCCTCAAAAACTATGATAAGTAGTAGCAGCATTTGAAAAGCTGATGAAACATCCACTTTGGGAGGAGTGAAAATCATAAAAATCTGTAAAATCTATAAAAATCTGTTTTGCTCCAGAACAGCTAAATACATTACCATATCACATGGGTATTCTGTATTCAGATTTTCTATTGATTATTTTTATAATTTAACTCCCAGGGGTAATATTATCTGTAATAAAGAAGCAGAAAAAAACACAGCATTGTAAAATCATTTCTTTCCCAAGGTCTCATAATTAGCACTGAGCAAGATTAACACTTGAACCCAGGTACTTCTAGTACTAAAACTGTCAGATCCACAATGCATATTAATCAATGTTTCCCTTTCTGTTTGGGTTAAAAAAACAATCGAACCCATACAAATTAAGAAACAAGGATACAATTTTCATCTTATTATAGTAAATGAAGATGGCTCACATTCTGAAACTGAATTTTTAGTATTTAAGAAATTAGTCAGAAGAAAGTATCTCCCAAATGAAGATTCAAACAGAGTACCTTTTTTTAAAGAGTGTACAATTCTTTTAATATTATTCACACAATTTGTAAACAGTTACTGTGCAGCTTCATGGATAATACAAAGCCTTCAGGAGCTTCTCACACAGACCAGTTTGCCTATCACAAGCCTCCAGAGGAATCCTTTACTGCACGATGTTGAACATCTGATCACTGGCGATGTTGAGCTTCCCAGTGTGGTCCTAGGTGTGAAGAGCCACCCAGCAGGGAATGGTGCTGTCCCTTTAGCAGCCTGTACACTCAGGTGCCAATCTTCCAACACCCACCTGGTAGGCCCCTGTTGGCACCTCTCGCTCCACCCAGAAGAATCCAAATTGTTCTCCACAAACAGGGTTAAGAAGGGTGTGGATTTCACACACATACTGCAGCCAACTAACAAGCATCCTGTGATCCACTGGGCAAAGACCACTCTTGTGATTGACAGGTACAGGCAGTCACCTTCCCTAAGAAAAGAATGTGTTTCTCAAGATGAATTTACTTTTCTTTGGGGGAATAAGCGTAGAATTCTGCAGTGTGTGTCTAAATAAAAGGTGTGATCAGAAATTATGGTGAATGTTTAAATTTTAAAAAATTATTAGAGCAAAAGACACATTGCCACTAACCTCCCTCAAAATACTCACCCTCCCTTCGAACACACTTATCCTACCACTCTTGCCACTTTCTGAAGCAGTTCTGGAAGTCCTCTTTCGTGCGTGTCTTTTGCGCTATCATGGCTGTCTCAATGTCCTGAATCATTTTGACTTTGGGAATAGCCAGAAGTCGCACAGTGCCAGTTCCGGTGAAAAAGGTGGATGAGGACACACCATGTTTTTATTTGACAGAAACTGCCATACCAGAAGCAATGTGTGACATGTACTGTCATGATGGAGGATGATTTACGGCACACTTTAAAATACACCTTCTGTCAACCTTAGCTCACACCCAGCTGACTATACTGAACAAGTTGAAACTTGTCACACACTGTTATTAAGGTTTGACACACATGCCTCTTGCCGTATTGAAGATCCCTGCCTTTCCGTTAGATGGCACTCGGCAACAGCATTCACCGTATTTCGTGATCACAATGGAAAGGTTCCATGTTACACATCACTTCTGGTACGGCAATTTCTGTCAAATAAAAACATCATGCTGTGTCATCACTCACCTTATCCATCGGATCATGCAACTTCTGGCTCTTCCCCGAATTCAAAATGATCATGAAAGGTAAACGTTTTGAATCGATTCAGGACACAGAGGCTGCCATGACAGCACAACTGAAGACACTCACAAAAGAGGACTTCCAGAACTGTGTCAGAAAGTGGCAAGAATGATGGGATAAGTGTGTTCGAAAGGAGGGGGAGCATTTTGAGGGGGGCTTGCTGTAAAAGACAACGTGTCTTTTACAGCAATAATTTTTTTTTAATTTAAACATCCACCATAGTTTATGATCAGACCTCATATATCACTCATTTGGGGCAATATTAAAGTACATAAGTGTAACAACAGATAATCAGTTTCTGACAGTTACTAAACAATAGCTATCTACATGCTATGTTTTGAATATTTTATGTTCAGAAAGTCATTTCATCTTCACAGCCACCCATCTGTCATCCCCATTTTACAGCTGAGGAAGCTGAGGCAAATTACATTAAGCTGCCTATGTTCACACAGCTATAAAAGGATTTTCAAGGTATCAGAGCCAAGCAGGGCATTTCTGAACATTTACTCAACCAAAGATGTAAAAATTTTAAGTGTAAAAAGAGGTGTGTAGGAATTCTGAGAAACTAAACAAAAAATGCTGATAAAAGCAAGAGCAGAAAAACCAAATAGACTAAGATGAAACTCAAATGAACGAAGACACCAAAGACAGAGAGGAAAGAAGTGCAGCAGGAGGCAAGACTAATCTGAGAAGGATGGAGGCAAATCATCCACAAGACTAATCAAAAGGGAAGTCCAAAACAGAGCACTTTCACCTCTCTGCATGTCACAATACTGGGGATAAACATTAAAAACAGCAAACACACACAACATTTTATTTTAAAAACCACTAAGACTTACAAGCAATCTATATTATCCCAAGGACAACAAGCTGAGCAAACTAGTGTTGACTGTTGCCCCTTTTTGTCAATATCTATATACAACTGCTTTGTTTCAAGTTAAAAAAAAAAATTTGAAGCACTACAATTGGACATCCCAAATCTTTATTTCAAGTATCACCCCCAGAGCCCCAAACTGAAAGATCCCTATCAAGAAAACAATTTATATGAAACACTGAATCACAGTGTGATATCATAAAAATCATTTTTAAAATTATATTAAAACTTTTCACATCTGAGAAGTTTCATCATAGCACCCTTCTTCTGTGTCTGTTTTCTAAAAATTGCCACATATTCCTTCCTTGGAACAAAAGAAAAAATCCATTGTTCTGAGATGATTTCTCTCCCACATTTTTATTGTTAAGGTGATCTTCTTAGGAGGTTATATATGGTAGCTTGTTTCTTTTCTAACAGTTCATGGAAAGTAAAAAGTTGGCAACTCTACAAGGTCACATACAGTTTCATTGTTAAATAAGACAGCTCTAAATCTAGGAACTTCTGTTTCAGATACCAAGTGTTACGAGTTCAGTGGACAGAAACGGGAGAGATGGCTCTGCGATGCAATGGACTGAGAACAGTTAAGACACTATAGTGCTAAGTGGAAAGTAAAGTGTTGGATAGCTTTCCTTCTCTGCATGGGGGCAAGCACTATTTGACATCCTGCAAGCAGGTGTTGAGAGAAGTCTCACTCTCGGGTTCCGAGTGCCACCATCACGGACCAGGACAGCCTGGGCATCATGTCAGGCTTCGAGCCTCTTCACAGAGCTGAGCCCCTTGCCAATTCATTACATGTCATATAGGCAAAGAAAAGACAAGGTCTCTGAACTTGCTGAATGAAACAGCCCTTTCTCTTCCCAATTTCCTTGCCTCCCTGCCCTTGGTGCATGTGCCAGAAGTCTCAGACTGGCAATCTGGACCCAGTTCAGTCCTGCAGCTGTTTTGTTCGAGCCTCAGGTAGTTACACACACATTTTAAATTATTGGATTCCTGACTTTGGAGAAAAAACAAACAAACACACAAAACTGTATCTAGCAACAAAGGACTCAAACTCCTGAAGGCACCAATCCATCATTCAGGCCCTGCATGTGTGCTGGGCTCCAGAAGCCCAGGACTCCCTCCTGTCCCAAACTCAGGCCACTTCACCTACTCAAGTTACCTGCCCAGCCCCAGAAGACACTGAAGTTCCCGACCCTTGAAGCCTGTCTTGAGCAATCCTAGAGAGCACCCCAATGTTTGTTCAGCAGCCCTAAGACAACCAGTCACTTTCTGCTCGTGGGTTGGAACATGCGTTTCAATAACAGATGTGAGCTGGATCATCACGTCAAACTGGTTTCTAATTTACTTTTCCTATTTGTTTTTAATCTAGTTAGATCTGACTAAGGCTACATGAAAGCTCTATATTTTAATTACACTTAGACTAACCTTTGAAAAGAAAAAGGAAACAGTGCCACCTAACTGTATAAGTGGCTTTGTTCTTAAGGGGTTTTGTATAGTTATTGTCATAGTAATTGTCAACCATAACCATTTATTTCCAATTCCTTTTCATCTCACCTGACTGGATATAATTTAGCAAAGAAAGCTCAGCAGTTGCCATATTCTAAAAAGCTAGCAAAATGTCAAGTTAGCTATACTTACATCTTAGAAAATAACAAACTCGAACTCTTTTAGGTAATATAACTAATGGAGAATTAACAGAGTAAATTTTATTCAGCTAATCTTAAGGCCTTTCAAATGAATTTTCTTTGTATAATATACTGAAATATTCAGAACATTAATCATTTCAGTTCCCTCATAAAACCGTTTCTTCTATTACAGAAATTCTGAGTAATTGATGACCAGTAAAACACAATGTTTTTATGCAATTAAAGAGTTTTAAATAAAAACAAAGACAGATATCTTAAACACTCTGGGTAGGAGTTAATAGCCACTAACACCTCTGACCTTGAGAAATCACTGTGTAGCAACAACAGCACCTGTTTAAAAAAAGTAATAACTGAAATCGATATGGGTCTGTTCTAGAAGTATAAAGTATTATAGGCATGCCAAACAAACTTTAAAAATACACCTTATGTAGAAGTGCTAAAAAGAAATGTGGGGGGAAATTATCCTAAGTTAAGAGGTTCTGCATCACAACTTTGAAAAGTTCTTTTATGTTAAGTCTACCAAAAATTAGACTATCAATAAGCCTTCCAAAAGTCAAGAGTGAGGCTTAAACAACTTAATATGCCAATTTTCTCTGCTTCCTTTACATCTGGTTTAGGTATAAATCCATATTAGTTGATAAACCATTGAATGCATTTTGCCCAGGTGTTTCTACAATTAGCCTATAAATATAAAGTGAAATGAGACAAAAAGAAAAAAAGAAAAAAAGTGGCAAGAAGGCCAAAGATGATATCAAAAAAGAATGACTGTAAAAATATGTGAGTCTAATTTTTGTAAACTATTTGGGAAGCTTACCAAAAGCGCAGCGCATACAGACAATAATCAAGAAAATGGTTTAATGCTCACTCCAAAATCAATACACACCTGCTGAGAACTGCAATCTCCAGACAGGTTCAGAGAGGCACCAGGCTTTGAACGTCATCCTCAATGCAGACAGTGACAGAGACCAAACCCACTAAGCTACCCTCTACATGCCCATGTTTTCCTCATCCTCACTGTTGAGCACCAAAAACTAAGATTTATAATGTGCCCTCCATTTGCTTCTCGAACTAGGACACACTTTTAAGTTACCTGATGTGTTAGCCGACTCTCATCTCTGGTTTGCATCGTTAGAAAAAGACTTCATAAGACTACAAGCCCTACCCTTTAAGCACAATCTTAAATTATATTTTATTCTAATTACACAGCAGCAAGCAAACTGAACTGAAAGAGAAATATTCCTTTATGTCTTTTATAGACAGTAATGGTTACCAAATCAATAATAAACTCAAAATTGTCATATACGAATATGAGTGTATATAGGTATATCAATGTATAATATCAGTACTAGCATATATTCAACGTTTAGTACTTAAAAGTACATTTATAAACATCACTATATATTCATATTATATATTAAATTTCATTCTCTGAATTTTGACTAGCTGTCAAACACCATTAAAATAGTACATGGTGGAAATTTGAGTCCCTATTGCTTCTTACATTGTATTCAAGCTTTAAGAATGTACGGGAATCCAATCTCATCCCCATTCTCACTCCAAACCTCAAAACTTACCCAGAGCAACAACTGCACTGGGCAAGAAGACAGCCTATATATCAGATGCACATAAAGTACAAATGAGGGGGGAAATGGTTTGCATACAAGGACTAACATATTATAGCCGAACCATATACGGGTAAACCCTATACATTAAATTATATTTTATTCTAAAACTAACTTTCTTATTAAAACTTTCTTTCTTAATTTCTATTTTAAAATAAAAATTGGAATAGGGTACTATGAAGGTGATAGAGTTAGTCACACGTGACATTCATGTATGTGAAAACCTATTTATGCTTCTCTAGACCTTGAGCATAATTACACTTTACATATAATCAAAAAGTATTTTTTGCATGGTTTTAATAGGTAGTGTCTTTCCCAGGAATGCACTTCTCTGTAAACTGAGAAAAGGTCCTACTTTGTTTCATGTGCCAACTTCAGCAATTGTTGTTCACATTTCAGAAAATGATGTCATTGAGCACAACGCTGCTCCGAGACTCCCCCTTCCCTGATACTGTCCACCGATGTCAGCATTTTCATTGGTCACTTTCACAGTGAATGTACATATAGGTACATACAAGCATCCAAGTACTTCATTATATTTTCTAGACTTATCATGTCCAAACACTTTGAAACACATATCATTGTATTATAAATTACCTTCCATTTATTTTTCCATTTTATTATATATGGACATCATGTTGACTTTTTTGAAAGTACGTATAGATAAGTTATTTACCTATTAATTTCATTTCAAAATATTAGGTTGGTGAAAAAGTAATTGTGGTTTTTGCAATTTTTAACCTCTTAAACCACAATTACTTTTGCACCAACTTAAGGGGGGTGTTCCAAATAACGTTATCAATGGGTCAGTAAAGTTGAAGCCCCTGATCCATAAACCATCCATGAACATTCTTCCATTTTGGTTCTTTCCACATTAGGTTCAACAAGCAAGTGAAAAAGAAATATGAGTGACAGGCGCAACCCAAGCCATTCATTTAAGCTTTTATTTTATGCCTGACAGGGTGTGCGAGTACGTTCAAACTCTGGGAACATAAAAATAAATAAAAAGCTCAATTTTCTGTCCCCTATTTAAAAGGTTTCCTCATTTTTGGTCCCAGAAGAAAGATCGTCACTGCTTGTAGGAAAGTGTGATCCTGAGAAGGGATATAAAAGGCACCTGTGTATTTATTTAATCATACGAAATTTCACTATGGAAATTTGGAAGTGAATAAGATAAAAATCAGAATAATTTAAAGAAGGTGAATGAATTCAATCATCTCTCAAAATATTTTATAAACTATTTCTTTTTATTTTCAGTTTTGACTGACATTTTTAGTTATTTAGCCTACGAAAAGTTGGATAACTTTTTTAATGCTCATACAGAAGGGCATATGGAGAGTTTATCTTCACTTGCAATATAACACTCAGTGAGAACATTCAAAGATGAGGGCAGAGATTTACCAGTTTTCAAAAAGTCAACTTATTTTTCTTCTTTTGTGCCATATGCCAACAGTGGCCACATCAACATTACAGAAATAAAACAACCCTGAAGACATCCCTACAAACGGTTAATTCAAACCTTAGCTGTGTCTCCTCTATGACACATGGTCTCTAGAGGTAGCTGACAAAGGCTAGAACTGGCATAAAAGTAACTCCACCCTGCCACCGTGCGACCTTCCCCATCCAGCTTCTCATGTACCATCTGTGGAGCAGAACAATAATGCTTGTCAATTATGGATTTGACAGAGATATTCTCACTTTCAATAACTTTTAGAAAGCACGGGCACTCTCTTGTCAGCATAGACACTGATACTTTTCACACATGTCTTGCAGAGCATGAGAGCCCACTCATGAGCACGAGCCATCCCCTCCCAGCTTTATTTCCTTGGCAAAAAGGACAGAGCACCCAGTGCTAAACCCTGGCAAACAACGGGTACTCAAAAATGCTGTTGCATGAGTAAATACAAGAATAAACCAGTGTATCTTTTTTAATGTGATACAGAAAAGTCTCAAATTTGAATCTGAATCCCTGAATGTGTGTTTCCAACCTCAGCATCTGTTTGGCTCCTTCTCATCTCCCACAGCCTAGCACATACCTGGCCAAAGTACGTACTAAATAAATGCATGTGAAATGAATGAATGTACTTTTACTTAGCAGATATCTGTATCACTGGCTTCATAATTACCAACCTTGCAAGCACACAAAGAATTAACGATTAGTCTAGAATAAAATTTGCCAAGCTATTGAACACAACTTTACTGCTAAACTGGGCTATGAAAACGAAAGTAAACTTGCTGTAATAAAAAAGCACCTGGACTGGGGCCCAGGAAGGTCAAGTCATAGTTCCGACTCTGCCATTACTCTTATACACAAATGTAGACAAATCAGGTCTTCCAGTGGGCTTTCATTTTGGCAACTTTGCACTAAGGGGTCTGGATTAGAAGTATATGTGACAAGACTTTTCTGTTGTTGTTTTTTAATTTTTTTTAATTTTATTTCTCAGTTACCATTCACATACAATATTATTTTAGATTCAGTATACAACATAATGATAGACATTTATATAACTTACAAAGTGACAACACCGATAGATCTAGTTACCTATCTGACACCATACATCGTTATTGGAATATTATTGACTATATTCCCTATGCTTTACTTTACATCCCCATGACTATTCTGTAACTACCAATTTGTCCTTCGTAATCACATCCCCATTTTCACACATTCCCCCAACCCCCCATATGGCAACCCTCGAAATGTTCTCTTTATCTATGAACCTGTTTCTGTTTTGTTTCTTCGTTTCTTTTGTTCTTTAGATTCCATATATAAGTGAAAGCATACAGCATTTGTCTTTCTCTGTCTGATGTACTTCACTCAGCACAATACCCTCTAGGTCCATCCATGTTGTTGCAGATGGCAAGGTTTCATTCTTTTTATGGCTGAGGAATATTTCATTATATATATGTACAACCTCTTCTTTACCCATTCATCCATTGATGGACACCCAGGTTGCCTCCACATCTTGATTATTGTAAATAATGCTGCAATGAACACATGTATGCACATGTCCCTTCAAAGCAGCATTTTGGGTTTCTTTGGATAAATACCCAGAAGTGAGATTAGTGGGTCCTTCTTTGTCTCGTTATAGCCTTTGTTTTAAAGTGTATTTTGTCTGGTATAAGTCTTACCCTAGCTCTCTGTTTTGTTTCCATTTTCATAAAATATCTTTTTCCATCCCTTTACTTCCAATCTGCATGTTTCTTTCATATCTGAAGTGAGTCTATGGTGGGAAGCATATGTAAAGTCTTGTTTTCTTATCCATTCAGCCGCACTATGTCTGTGTTTGATTGAAGCATTTAATCCATTTATATTTAAAGTAATTGTTGATAGATATGTAGTCTTTGTCAATTTATTATTCATGTTTTTGAACTTTTTTTTTCTTTTCTTCTCCTTCTTAAGGAAGTCCCTTCATCATTTCTTATAATACTGGTTTAGTATTGATGAACTCTTTTAGTTTTTTCTTGCTGGAAAGTTCATCTGTCCTTCGATTTTAAATGATAACTTTGCTGGGTAGAGTAATTTTGGTTGTATGTCCTTGCTTTTCATCACTTTAAATATTTCATGCCAATCACTTCTGGCCTGAAAAGTCTCTCTTCAGAAGTCAGCTGACAGTCTTATGCGAGGTCTTGTAGGTAACTAACTACTTTTCTCTTGCTGCTTTTAAGATTCTCTTTGTCTTTAACCTTTGTCATTTTAATTATGATGTGTCTTGATGTGGGCCTCTTTGGGTTCATCTTGTTTGGGACTCTCTGTGTTTCCTGGGCTTGTATGCCCATCTCCTTCACCAGGTTAGAAAAGTTTTCTGTCATTATTTCCTCAAATAGGTTTTCAGTTCCTTGTGCTCTCTCATCTCCTCCTGGTATACTTATTATGTGAATGTCAGCATGCTTGATGTTGTCCCAGAGGTTCCTTAAACTATTCTTATTTTTTTGGATTCTTTTTCCTTTGTACTGTTTGGACTGGGTGTTTTCTGCTACCTTCTCTTCCAAATTGCTGATTAAATCCTCTGCCTCACCTAATCTACTATCGATTCCCTTTAATATAATCTACATTTCAGTTATTGTATTCTTCGTTTCTGACAAGTTCTTTTTTATGTTTTGTATCTCCATTTTTATGTTTCCTATCTCTTTGCTGACATTCTCCCTGAGATCATTGAGCATCCTTATATAACAGTGTTTTGAACTCTGTATCTGGTAGACTGCTTGTCTCCATTTTGTTTAGTTCTTTTTCTGGAGCTTTGTTCTGTTCTTTCACTTGGGATACGTTTGTCTCCCCATTTCAGCTACATCCCTGTTTTTGCTTATATATTTTAGGTGGAGCTGCTATGTCTCCTGGTCTTAGTACAGTGGCCTTGTGTAGTAGGTATGCTGTGGGACGCAGTGGCACGTTCTCCCTGGGCACCTGAGTCCAGTGCTCCAGGTGTGTCCCTTGTGTGGGTTGTGTGTACCTTCCTGTTGTAGTTGAGTCTTGGTTGCGCTTTTCACATCCATGGGAGGGATTGACCGTCACACTGATTGGTTGTGAGGACTGGCTGTGACTGCAGTGGAGGAGCTGTTGTGCAGGGGCTGACCCCACAGAGCGGGATTAGCTTTATCAGGGCTGTGACAAGACTTTTTATCTTCATCATTAGTAGCAATTTAAGAGTTCAGTAAAAAGCATAAAGTCGTAAGAAGACAGAACTCAAAACCAAGTAATTTATATATTTGCCTTATTTATCAATGTGGTAAAATTCCAATAACCTTACAACTTTTTTTTAGCTTTCAAAGTGCTATTAATAATTTATGCCTTCGCCACACTTTGATTAACAGTAGTGGGGCAGTTGTATTTGGCTACTCATGGAAAGACAGAATCAACAGGGACCACTTACTATCATAAAAACAGTATTTTTAAAAAAACAAGAGAAAAAATTAGTTTTGAATTGAGAAGAAGTTCAATTTAGATAATTTTGTTTTTGTTTCATATTCTGACATAATGACTTTGACCTTGGACACACTGCTTAATATAGCTGGACCTCTGATTTGTTATCTACAAAACAGGCTGAATTAGATAAGTCATTCTCAACTCGGGTGCAGGGGGATTCTGCCCTCTTTGGCCCCTTCTTTGGGAAATTTGGAAATGCCTGGAAACACTTTTGGTTGTCACAGTTAAGTGGAGTGAGATGCTACAGACACCTCATGGGTAGAGGGCAGCGATTCTGCTGCTAAACATCCTACAATGCACAGAACAGCTCCTTAGAACAACAAAAAATCTAATAATAGAACTTGAGAGAAATCTTAATTAGATTATTTCCAAGCTCCCTAAATTAAAAAAAAAAAAAAATGCTGAGTTTAAGCTGCTAAATATGGGACAGAAGCTTCTCGAGACGATATAGCTGGCTTATGATAGAAGTTACAGCTTCTCTAAGTTAAAAGTTCTACAAACTTGAAAGACAACAAATTGACATAAACCCAACTTAAAACCATGTTTACTAACCTTACATTTTGTGAATCATATTGGTGATTAATGTATGATTGTACCTTTCACAGCTTTCTTTCTTTTCCCTTTTACCATGTGCTCCACAGAAATGGGCGCTGTTTGTTTTAGACAGATGCAAGCCAGTTCTGGAAAGACTGACAATGAATGATACTTGCCTTGTTCTCACAACAGAAGAACACAATAGCCCTAAAGACTATGAATTATCGACTACAGTAAGATGGATGGGTATCACCATTCACACAAAACACAAAGATGGCAACAGCTAGAAGTGGGGACGCTTCCGTACTTCTATGTAGGGTGTGGGGGCAGAGCCCCAGAGAGCAGTTTCCAGGCTCTCGGCCTCGCGTGGAGGAGTGCTGGCTCGGGTAGTAGATGGCCGTCGGCTGTGGCTGGTTGGCCGTCAGCTGTGGCCAGTTAGCCAATTAGCCGCCAATATAACTGCTGCGGCTACGGAGGACAGTGAAAGAGAGTCGCCGGTGGGTTGCAGACAAAAGGGACAGCAGGTCGCACGTCCAGTGAACCTAGCCTCCAGTGAGACCGTAGTGGTATGACTCCCCTGCCTATGGCTCCGTGGGTGTTCCTTTTTGGCCTCACCATATCCTGCGTTCTTGTATGGGGAGCGGGAGCAGAGACCCCGCAGGCCTCCCCGCACGACACATGGCGCAGCGAGCAGGGTCCCCCGCATGACAAATGGTGCAGCGAGCAGGGTATGGTGCCAGCCAAAGCTCTCCCAAGAGTGGTGGAGCAGTTTGTGTGTATGAACACTCAGTCTCAGGAAGACCAGGAGGAGCAGCTGCCGGAGAGATGGAGCCCCGTGGAGAGGTGGAAAGATGTGGACGGTTCCCCAACCAGCACAGGCCGGAGAAAGCGAAGGTCATTGCAGCCCTGTGGGCCGGGGAAGTTCCTGCTCAGGCAGCCCGGATGCAGGACTTGTAGTCCCAGGAGGTAACGCTTGCTGAGTCCTCCGTGGGAGATGTGGGTGAGGTCAAAGTCATCCCTCACCCCCAGGACAGCCCTGGCGAATGACTATGGACTATGGGGAATTGCCTTCCATCCCTAATTTAATGGACCGCTTGACTGTTTGTTTGGGAACTGTTGTTAGTGGAACTGGGGGATATTTGCTTTTGTCTCTTGACTGGCCGCCATTGAGAATATGTAAGCACCTTGATTGTGAGTCGCTGTTGTTCCAGCAGGGTACCCTGAGAGGCACAGAGAGAGTGGCAGTGCCCTGAGAGCCCTGGCTGAGTCCAGGAAGTCTGGCTGAGCCCTGAAGATACCCTGGCTGTGCCCAGGAAGTCGGGCTGTTCCCAGAGAGAGTGGCAGTGCCCTGAGAGCCCTGGCTGAGTCCAGGAAGTGTGGCTGTGCCCACAGAGAGTGGCAGTGCCCTGAGAGCCCTGGCTGTGTCCAGGAAGTGTGGCTGTGCCCACAGAGAGTGGCAGTGCCCTGAGAAATCCTAGCTGTGCCCGGGGAAACTAGTGGTACCCTAAGAAGTCCAGGAAGTCTGGCTGTGCCCAGAAGTACTGGTGGTGCCCTGAGAAACCCTGGCTGTGTCCGGGAAGACAGGTGGTACCCTAAGAAGTCCAGGAAGTCTGGCTGTGCCCAGAAGTACTGGTGGTGCCCTGAGAAACCCTGACTGTGCCCAGAGAGCTTAGTTGTGTCCAGGATATTGCATTCACCCCCAGGCTCCTCACACAGGTCTCCTCGCGGAAGACGCTTGTCGCGTAGATTGTGAGGCGAGAGCCTGTAGGGGTGGAGTGTGGGGGCAGAGCCCCAGAGAGCAGTTTCCAGGCTCTCGGCCTCGCGTGGAGGAGTGCTGGCTCGGGTGGTGGATGGCCGTCGGCTGTGGCTGGTTGGCCGTCAGCTGTGGCCAGTTAGCCAATTAGCCGCCAATATAACTGCTGCGGCTACGGAGGACAGTGAAAGAGAGTCGCCGGTGGGTTGCAGACAAAAGGGACAGCAGGTCGCACGTCCAGTGAACCCAGCCTCCAGTGAGACCGTAGTGGTATGACTCCCCTGCCTATGGCTCCGTGGATGTTCCTTTTTGGCCTCACCATATCCTGCATTCTTGTATGGGGAGCGGGAGCAGAGACCCCGCAGGCTTCCCCGCACGACATAGGGTCATCCACAGAATGGATACCAGTTAACAGCTGCCGACTTACATGGGATACAGAACCCAGCAACATAACTTATCCTATTAACTTTTTTAAAGTACCAAATATCTGTGGCACTCAATTAACAAATGAAATATACTAATCGCCCTACACAGTACTCTATCAACTTGGAAATCACCTATACGTGTGGGATTTTTCCAAGTACCCTTTGCAAAAGGATGATCAAGACTTCTCAGATTCTTGGTCTGTTAGCCTTAACAGTTCCTATTCTAAGCTCAACTGTATGTGTTAAGCTGCCTGAAAAACATCCCCATATCTTCTGGGAATGAAATCATAGTAAGCTCACAGTTCTGGAAGGGGGGGGGGAATCTTTGTTCTAACCATCCTTAGAAATAGAGTGTATAAAATATAGATGTGAAAGTGCTATGCCAGTATCTCTAATAATGCACCTTGATCATGCCTTGTGACCATAATAATAATGCAATGAGTGGCTGAAAAGTCAGTGTTTATGTTTTCAAACCCAAAGTCTTAACTGGTTACTCAGGGAATCCCAAAATGTTAGGGATTTTTTAGAATTTCTTTCCTGTACGAGTCTCATTAATTGAGTCAGAATTATTCAACTTTTATTTTCTGGGTGTCCAATATTTGTTAGGAAATTGCTAGTCTTTGGAAAGACGTGGTGAACACGCCTTTAGTTCACCTGGGGAACACAGAAAAGTAAGGATCTACCCCTCAGAATAAAAGAGCAGGTACCAACACATCACGGTAGGAAAGTACATGGGGGCCGGGGCGGGGGGTGTAATCCAGTTTTAGGGCAACTTGGAGGCTCCCTGGAGGAGGAAAATTCACAACAAGAAAGACAGATACAGCTATGCAAAAGCCCATAAGTGGGAGAAGACACTGTTCCCCTCCAATCACACAAAAAGTCACGTGCCCATCAGTTACACAAACTCTTAGACAATTAGCAAAAAAAGATATTTTAACAATGGGAATATGTGAAAAAAATCCCACAGAAACATGAACAAAAGCTTTAAAAAGTCTAGGTTATACCCAAATTTTGGTAACTCTACCTCCCTACACAAGTCACAGGGCTTGACCCGCTCCCCACTCCTCACTCCCAGATTTAATCAAATCAGACTTAATTAGGCAGCCATTGGTGGAATAAGAAGCTGGTATGTCTGCTGATATTCTCTATCATGATCAATGCGAAAGGTATTCATGATGAATAAGAAAAACCACCTGATTAAAAGGAAAGCACATTCTGCTAATCACAGAGCTGACTTCACAAATCATAGGTTGTAAAATGGCACCTGGTCAGCAAACATGTTCTGTTTACCTGAGCAGTGTCCTAAAAAGTCAGACCCAGTATGTGTAAAAGGGATGTTTTCCCTTTTTTAAAAATGCAGATTCCAACTTGAATTTTAATAATAACTAGCCGCTTTTGATCATGTAAGATCCCTAGTTTGCCGGTTTCTACCACTCTGTACTATCTCCATAGCACCGTGAGGCTTTTCCTCCATCTTACTGTCCTTTCACTTAAAGAACTGCTTATATAGACAAGTACCTACGCTCAGTTTTCAAAAGTGAGAAAATGAAAGCAAAATCAAGAGGACTCTGTGTGTTTTCTTCTATCTGCCTGCTTCCATCAGTCCCCTTACCTGCTTAGCCCCTTTAGACATCTAAATTGGTGACCCTGGATTTAGGCCATAGCTCCATTTGCCAAACAGCACCAGGTCAGTGTACCAGGCAAGGCTAGGTCTAGAGAACCAAAGGTAAGAGCAGAATATCTGCTCATCTATCAACTGGGCCTTGGACTAGCATCCATGCTAATGTGGATGCATTTATACAGGCCTGGAGTCATGTCTGTAATCTGCTACTTGGTTTTTATAGGGAAATAAGCTACAACAATAGTAATGACTAAAAGCAGCTTTTTAAATGCTATCACTCAAAGTCCCATTTTTAAGTTCAGCTTACTCATAAAAGAAAGAACCATAAAGAATAAGCAATGGCTCATAATTGCAGGACGAGGGACCTTGGAGGGACTTGGAGACTCTCAGTGTTAGCACTGGTGTTGGGAAGCCATGCGGTACGGAAACAGTAATAAGTGGTCCATGCAGCACACCCAGCAATTTTATACCTTCTTGGTCAGGGCTGAAAATGCTACCACAAAGGCTGCTTGATAGATAGCAGGCTCTAAGACTACATGTATTTGGACCCATTGTCCATTTGCAGACAGACTGGCAGTTCAAATTCAGGATAGCCATTAGGTCTGGTGTGAGCCAAGAAGAATACAAAAAGAAAACCCACAGTCACAGAAAAGGGAAAAAAAGCCCACGTATGCTAAAGTCCAGAAAAAGGTGCCTAGCACAGTGCCGGATGCTTGACAAATATCACCACCACACCAGTTGTCTTCCGAAAAATAACCTATATCCACCCAGTAGAACTTCCACTGGACAAATGGTCAAAGCAACGTTACCAGGGCTGCTTCTCTCTCTTCTCCATCTATCAAAATTCACCCAGTTTCTCAGGCTAAAGTTCAAGGGAGTAATCATAGATTTTCTTCTTTCCCATACCCTCCAATCCACTAGGTATTTTTCCTTTCCCATCCCTTCCAACACATCTGGAACTTTGTGAATTCTACCTCTAAAATACTCCAATTTCCATCTCCTTACCCACCTCCCTGGTCCAAGCATCAGGACTCCCACTTAGACCCCAGCAACAGCGTCCTAACTTGTCTTGCCACCTGCACAATATTCTGTAGATGGCAGCCAGAGTGAGCCTCTCCCAATATAAAACAGATCATACCACACTCCTGCTCAAACTCTGCAAAGCCTTTCCGTGGTAAGAAAAACAGAATCCTCAACATGGCTCACCTGGGGCTTCATGCTCTGGCCCTGACTTTCCCTCCAGCCACTGCCCCACCCAGTCCATGCCCACCCTCCCTCCAGTGCACCAAGCCCACCTTGAGGGCCTAAGACACATGCTTCCCTCTGTGTTATTCACCCTCAGAGGGACGTTTCTGCCCCATAAAACCATATCTGGCACGCATGTTGGTCTTTCTCATAGTATACTTATAATTTGTCGTTAGACATTTATTTGGGACATTGTTAGTATCTGTCCCCTCACTAGGCTATGCACTCCTCTAAAGCAGGGGTTATCTCTGTATTCATGACCGCCACACACACAGCACACAACCAACACAAAGCAGACACCTAGCAAAAATGCCTCACCCCCATTTAGGTTCATTCATCCCCCACCTCAAAAAAAAACAAAGTAGGCCAACAATGATTTAATCTAAAAAGCTATCATTATCTTAAAAGCTATCATGATAGCTTCTGCACAAAAACACTATGCATAAAAGTGTCATACTGTCCATCTGTCCCTCTAGTTAAATGCATTCTCTCTAACTCGGTATGGGGACAAAGATGCATGCACTGCTGCTCCATCTCCCACGTCCCCCACCTGATGCTTTCCAAACAATTTATCAATCAATTATTAATTGTGGCAGTGACCACACTGTCATCTTTTGAGATCCATCTTCTTGTATTCTGCTTAGCTCACACGGGACCTAAGAAGGCATGCCTAAGTATTCTCCACAATGTCTAGCTTCATTAAGAGAATGCTACACACATGAGCTGAAATCAACACAAAATGAAAAAGGTTCACCAGGTGACTCTAAGCAGGGGCCTTACTGTGGGGACATCCTCTCCAAAAGGCAAACACAGGCCAGGAGAGCAGATGACAACTCTGACGGGCTCAGAGGAAAGGTTTCATTTTTCCATTGCTACTGTGGAAGATTGTATTTGCAAAATAAAATAGGAATAAATTCTTCCTAAAAAAGTAGTACAAATGTTTAAACAAGAGATATGTGTGTGAATGACTGAAAAGCTTCATTTCTCCCAAGTATCTTCTAATTTTATTTATTTTGCTTAAATACAATATAATATCTATGTTTATACTACCTGCTATAAGGGCCGTTTTGAAGTATGTGAACAGTCCATTGGTTTTTTTTAATGGATCTAAACAGTATTCTTCACTTGGATATATATTCCCATAATAAACTATTCTCAAAATATGTTTACCAATGCTACAGGTAAAAATGCTTTATAAACTATAAAACACTACTCAGATGAAAGAGGGACATCTATATACCTGAAACAGAAAGCAAAACACTACCACAGCTCACACTGAAGCCTTACCACTGAGATCGCCTCCTTCTAGCCACGTTCAACTATATCTTCTCAGCTCAGAGTTTTCATCAGCAACTGACAAGACTTAACATGTTCCTCCACTTAACATGGTCCTCCACTGGCTTCCCTGTTACTATGACACCTGGTTTTCCTTCCCCAGCGGACCACTTCTTGGTTTCTCTCGCTGACTCCTTCATTGGGTGGACCCTACAATGAGGAACTGCTCTTTCCTCCCTGTGCTAATTCATACACTCTAGCTCATGATTTTTATTCTTGCCCCCATAACAGCTGAATATTTCCTAGTTGGCTTACTCTTGACCCAACATTAGAATTCCTCTCTCCAAACCTGCCATGTCAGTGTCTCTTTCAAGTCAATATTTAAAAAATTGAACTTACCTGCTCCCAACCCAAAAACGTGACTCTCCTGCTAATTTCCCCAAGTGGCAGCATTCTTTCTCAATTAAAATAATTAATCGAAACAACACTTATCTAATGGTGATTTTTAAACTCTCCTTCAGCTCTAGAGAAGGGGAACCTAAGCCACACTTAAAGGAATGGTGTAAAGGGGCAGAGAGGCTGGGATTCCTTCTGCTTCCTTGGTCAGACGTGGTGCTTCCTATACAGCCTTCCTCCCAGTGGCTTTTAGGTCACCCTCTTCTTCACAATAAGAACTCGAGGGTTTTCCACCTGCAAATCTTCCTTCATAATCGGAATGATCTTCCTGACTGCTGCTTTTATCACCTGTGCCTTTGCTCAGCAACAGCCTGCTCACACACACATTCAGTCCTCCAAATATCTGCTCAGTGTGCACTTAACCACGTGTCCAGTACCATGCCAGGTACCTAAGGGTTATTATCATTTAAGTTAAAAAGTTATAACCACAGTGAAAAAAACATTCTAAATAAAAAGAAAACTAAGGACGTCTTCTTACACTTAAAAACACTTATGTTCCTTAAATACAGAAACTAAGTTGTGAAAAATATATAAAACTTTTTATGACTGTAGTTAATAGTGACTATAGTTAATAAAACTATATTGCATATTTAAAAGTTGCTGAGACAAATCTTAAAAATTCTCATCACAAGATGTGTGGTAATGGATGTTAAATAAACTTCACTGAAGTGAGTATTTTGCAATATATACTTTTATCAAATCATTATGTTGTACACGTGAAACTAATATAATGTTATATGTCAACTACACCTTTGTTTTAAATAATAAATAAAAAACAGGAAATGACAAAAACCTAAGGTATGGACAATCAAAAAACAAAACAAAACCTCTTTATAAATGCACTTATAGGTGAATTAGGAAAAGCGCAAGTCAAAGGAAGGAACTCTGCTCTGAGAATCAGGGAAGCCTTCACAGAGGAAGAATTATGCTGGCTTATGAAGATTGCATACAAGTTTTCTATTTTGGGAGGGCAGGGGTTGGTGGGGAGAGCATGCATATCCACAATGCCCAAACTGGACACTGCAAATAATCTCAGCTCTAAACAAATCATAATCGTCCTTTTGAAGTATGAAACCCCTTCTTCCTCCTAGGCTCCCACACTCCACTTCCTTCTCCCTGTCAATCTACACAGTAGCTATTCCTCAAGACTCAGCCCTAGGCCCCACTCTCTGTGTGTGTGTCCTTTTCTAATCAATCCACACCCCAAAGACCCTCTCCTTGCCAAACTCTCTAACCACTGTGTGTTTACACTGTTGTCATTTTACTTTAGATTAATTTAGTCTCAAATCTTATTTAGTTCCTTGTCATATTGTTTTGTTCACAAGTGATTCAGTTTGCATGTTTTATCTCCCCAACACACTAAAAGTCAAGTCTTCTGTGGATTGTCATATGAATGTATGAATATATATAGATGTTTTATTGTACAAATGACAATTGAATTTTTTAATGAAAGCAAAGATAAATTAGAAGTGTAATTTAAGATACAAATCACACAGTGCTGCAATGAAATAGATGGTAAAGCTTGCCTAAGATTCTTATGAGAATCTTAAAAATATACTTATTTCTCCTTAAAATACCTACCAATACCCTTTCTTAGAAAACAGATTGAGAGCTCACTGTAGAGGTAGACCAAACTTAATAGTTCTTTTGACCCTGATATCATCCCACAAAGTGCTACGTAAATAATTCCTAAGTTAAGAACTACCTGCAATACAAACTCATCAATGTGCCCCACAACCTGAGAACGTAATTAATAGCAGTTTTAAGTTCATCTTTCTTCCTAGTCAACAATTACACACCAAGTGAGAATAGCAGAATCCAATCCCTTTAGATGCTCCAAAACTCTTTCCGATTTCTCCAGATTCTAAGGAACAAGTGAAGTTAGCATTTTTAGCATTTTGTGAAGAGCTAAATGCATTCAAAGTCTTTACATCATCAAGCATGTAGAACTCCACCACCCCACCACTACCTGTTTGCCGCTTTAACCCTTTTTGAGTTAAGCGGACTAGAAAACACCAGGAGACTCCACTACACTTGTTTCAGCTAAAGACTTAAACTGGAGCCTGCCATGAGCATCTTCTAGAACACCTCCAACAACGGGATCCAGGAGAAGGCGTCACTGACAAGTCGTAGTGCAGACCAAATGACCCTGAAGTGAGAGTGAATCGTGGGCATGGTAACAGAAGAGCAGGTCAAGGTAACTGGACTGACTGCATCTAACTATCACAGGCTGTAGTCTCAACAATAACAAAAATCGGTCCTTCCTTTTATGTAGTTTCCACTGCGGGGCATGGACTGGTTAAGAATGTCCCACAAGGTGGATAAAGACATATATAAAATAAAACATATTCTGTTTACTTTAATCAATGACAACGGGATATAAAAGGTAGAGAAGATAGAAGTCAGCCTCTAGAGTTCTCCCACCTCGAGAAAACGCTTACACCAATCCCTCAGGTAACTGCGGTGCTGCCAGGTGTGCCCAGCTCCGCTTGCCTCAACCTCGGCCCATCTCAGTGGAGAAGACGAAAGAGACAGGAGAGAGCGTCCCTGTCGCACTTTGGGGTTAGGGGGACGAGCTAGTTCAAACTGTCAGATGCTGGCCAGACGTCCGTCCTGCACTCGCTTCCTCTGCTCCCACACCAGGGATGGGCAGTACTTGGGGAGCAGGAAAGGGGGTGGAGTGATGAAGTGCTTGCTGGAGTCTGGGCTGGAGCCCGAGTCCCCGCATACACGACAGTTGTCCGAGGAGGGGGAGAAGCGGGAAGACGCGGGGAAAAGGGGTCGAGGGGACGGGGATGGGTGCGGGGAGAGACGCCGGCCCGGAGAGGAAACAAAAGCCCAACGAAAACCGCCCGGCGACAGGAACCCCTGGAGTCATGTCCCGGCCCCTCGTCCTGCTGAGCCGGATCCTAGGCGCTCAGGTTGCAACGCCTGGCACCCTGGCCCGACCTGGCTGGCAGGGCAGCGGGGCTGTGCGGCGGCTGCACCGCGCCCGTCCGAAGTGGGCGACAAGTGGGGCAGCGCCTCGCGCTGGGAGCCCAGCGCGCGCCCTGCGGCGAAAGAGAAAGAGAGTCAGAGCCAGCGGGGGCGACTCCGAACCGCCACCGCCCCCTGGCCTGGCCACGTCGCGGGCGACGCGCACGCCCCTCGGCCCGGCGCTGGGCCCCGGGCCAGCCCTGCCTGCGGCTGCCGCGGGCGCTCACGCGGTCTCCCGAACACACCTCTCCGGCAGCGGCGTCCTCCTTACCGCGAGCAAAGCCGCACCGCCCTCAGTGCCGCTCAGTGACAGGACCTGGGGCGCGAGCAGAAGCCACCAGGCTCAGCCCGCCCAAGCTGCGTCGCCACTGGCCCGGCGGTGCCCGCGGGAGGGGCGCGAGGGTGCACGCGCGGGGTGGGGGCACGGAGCCTCCCCTGCCCTCCCCGCGCGCATGCTCCCGCCGCACCTGCCTCGCTCGGGGTTCCGCTCCCCCGGGAGCCGAGTGGACAGGGGACTCGCCGGGGGTCGGGTGCTGTCACGTGGGAGGGAGGCGACTGTGGCTTTATTTCCACGTGAGTTTTAATCCTTATCGGCTCCTTGAGAAGGAGTCCCCCGAATCTTGGCTACTTCCTTCCCGACTCCTCCTGCTCCCTAAACGCTGTCCCAGGGCACTCACCTCTGCTTCATACTAGTTCTTAGGGTTCACCTTCCAATGTTGTTCTCTCTTCTCTGGATTCCTCTCTGTCCTGCTGCTAGGTCCGATTTTGCAACCTCCTCTCTGGTGCCTCTTTCCCGCTTTTGACTTTGCTATAGGCGCAAACGTGGATACCATTTCAAAATAAAAGATACGTTTTTTCAAGTATCAAGAACAAACGTTCATTGATCCAGTTCTAGCTGCTTGGGATTGAGCAAGAAGCGAGCAACTGAGTTCCTGCCCGCATGTAACTTACAGTCTTACTGGTTCACTTGAGCTTTTCACAAAGCATTGTCACAGATTTGGAGAAGAACTTCAGTAAATCATTTATTTTGGTTTATAATTAAAAGTAGCTGTTAGTTGAAAACTGTGTTTTGTGACTTTTAAATGGAATTTTCTTTCATGGGGTGTCTTGTGTATAAACTCCAATACTCAAATTATAGCTGGTAGGTACAAAATAAATATTAGTTTGTTGCTTCCAGTGAGAAATTCAGTTTAACATGATTGGCATAATAATATCCAAAATGATCTTTTTGTTTGGTTGTTGACTACCATAAACCAAGAACTAAAACTGTTTGTTTTTTGGTGAGACTGGTTCTTTGGTAGAAACATAATTTAGAGTTGTTATTAAAGAGACAAGTATAAAGCCCTTTGCTAACGCAGTTTTTACATTAGGAACCATAATCACAGAAATTTAAAAGTACAAACAGATACACACAAACTGTGTTCTAGACTTTAATCAATTAAGAAAAAGATTTGGGACAAAGAAAAAAAGGAAAGCAGAAGGCATCAGTATAGACAGAACATTTAAAACAGATCTAAAGAAGTGGTGAACTTATTTTTGTCCCATTTTAACATGTAGAGTTGTGACAACAGTCACACTTCAGAGTACCACCACCTTTGCATACTTGCTCACAACTGCATGAAATTAGAATGCGATTCAGTGCGTGAATGAGAATTCCCCTCTCCCTGATATTTTCATGAGCAGAGATAGCAGTGTGTGTGTGTGTGTGTGTGTGTAGGACAAGTGCTTGAGTTATTGCATTATAACCCCAATCCTACCCAGTGGTATTTGTTTACCATTAAAGACTCTAAGTCTTAGTGATGTAAACATCAAAATGTCCCTACCAGAGAAAGAGTTAAGGGCATTTCTGGTTCCACCTGCCACTTAGAAACATCAATAGTAATATTATGCAAAATCAAAGAAAGCAAGATTGAAATACAAATAGAGTGACTTTATTTCACCTTCAGTTTTTAAGGGAAACAGAATTATTATTGTGACTTGTTTATTGAATATATTTGCTTTACATTTATGAAACAAACACTATTTTCATGGGCTAAGTTTAAATAAAGGAAAGGATACACCAATAAAACAGGTGACATAGGCAGAGAACCTCATCCAGGGTTACTTAAATATAAATGCATGGGTGCATAGTGCTGACAATGACATATGATTATATTCAAAGAAGCTAACATCTGTTTTAAACTATACTGTTATTCAAATTATATGGAAATATTAGCAGGAATGCATTGGTACACTTATTACAGAATTTTTACTTAAAGCTGTTGCAGCAAATCCCTTTTATTTGAACAGCTGCAAATTAAAATAAAATAGCCACTTTGTTGATTATTGTACCATTACCAATTCTCCATTATGAACAATGGGGTTTAGAACGCTGATGGTTACTAGACATTTTATTTTTATAATTCAGTTGAATCTGACACACTCTAAGTAGCAAAGTTGATATTGACCATATAGATAAGGATGGTTTATTGTGGGGATAGAAACCCTTGGTAGAATGGTAAACACAGAAGGAACCCCTTTCTGGAGGTCATCAAACCCTAACAGAGTCACGGCAGTTTTATAATGTGTTGGTGTCTATCTATCTATTGTGGAAATGAAACCTTCTCATTTGCTAAGATAATGATTGGCTTTATTTAAATGACACTCTATTTTAAAATTTGCTAACTTTACTTACTTTTTTCTAGTTGGGTGTTTTATTTTTATGTTTTTATATATGTTATTTTTATATGTATGTTATTTTTTTCTAAATGGAATTAAATTACATTGCTTTATTATTTGATCAATAACAGGATTGGCTGTTAACACAGATGGGTTTTTAAGACTCACAATTTTTCCCAGCATATAGAAATGACTATTTTCAAGAGTTAAGCACAAAGTGAATTCCTTTACATGCTTCGGTGTAATTAAAGAGAAGTTATCTTAAGAGCATTCTATGCATACTCTATAAGCACATTGTCCATCACAGTTAAAATTACTTCATTGGTTACTATTTATCTTCAACAAGTATCACTATCAAGTTTATTTTTATATTAAAGCCATTGTTAATAATTTTACCCATTCCACACTATATCTTCTGTTATGTATTCTGCTACAGAGATATTTTCCTAAGGGGACATTCCAATGTTAAACTTTCTTTAATGGGTTGAGATATAAATAACTGCATGAAGTTCTATTTAAATGTAAATATTGTTTCAGAAAAAAAGTAGTGTAAATAATTTTGAAGAATTAAAAGTAACTGTAAATAAATGATATCAAAAAGCTCCATAAACAATATAATATGCACATTATGCTATTTTGAATTAGACTTAAAAATCTGTATATAAATTTATTTTGACACTTCAACTTTTTTTTAGTAGTACAAAATAACAAATATATAGCTGCTAGGTATATTCCTTTGAGTTTTAAAAAAAACAATTTATGCACAATACAGTTGAGCAGGTTTGAACTGTGCTGGTCTACTTACACGTGGATTTTTTCAGTTGACCCTTACATTTCAATTGATTGGAGCAGCTCAAACCTGCATTGTTCACAGGTTAACTGGCAATTAGGAATCCGAGTTATTCAGAAATCCGACTTAAGTTATACACGGATTTTCGACGGGGTAGGCAGTGGGCTCCCCTAATTCCTTAATTGTTCAAGAGTCAACTGTACTAGTATTTCTGATGATGCTTACAGTCTGTATAAACTGAACAAGATAAGGATCATCACACATCAATAGTCAAACTTCACTTCCCACTACAACCACTACTGAATAAACTAATAGGATTTGGAGACTGGTATGAGAACTGCAGAAGGAAAGCTATCAATCCTTTTAATTTTTTATAGATATCAATGATACAACCATAGCATCTCCAAGATTAGAGATCTAAAATAAGAAAAATGGAATATTCAGAGGTAGGTAATTCATATTTTTTGGAATAGCAATATGTCCAAAATGGCTGTGTAGCTATGCAAGCATTCTCTAAAAAATAGCAGTAATATAATATGTAGAACACATGCTAGATGTCAGGAAGGGTGGTGGTTATTCCTTCCTCTGCTGTTAACCTATCATGGAAGAAACCACCTGACTCCATAGGTTGTGTCTCACTGAATAGCACTTACTTTACAGATCAACAGCTTTGGGGTCTAGGTTCGCTCTTATTATTGTAGGTCCAGAAAGTTGATTCTGTTGATGCCCCTGGAAGTGATCAGGCTAAGGGAACCAGCCAAAAACAGAATGTCCATTATACTGAGAGACATAAATGCCCAAAATATCCATGGTTTCTGGTCAGCACATTCCCACCACTTATACTCTACAAAGGAAGGTAAATTATATTAAAAGATTGCCAAGTGACCATGAAATCAGAAGAGGGAGAGTTGGCTCCTCTTAATGGGGAGCATTGACAAGTGACAATTGCCTGATAGAGCCATCCTCAGAGAGGGATGTCTTCAGCCAAAAGACCCAAAGACTATGTCAGCTGGATATGATATGATACTCTTCACTAAGTTGCTGTCTCCTTTTGCATTCCAGTCCTTAAGATATTTCCTGGTCACTTTGACTGGATTTAGGTGCTTTACAAAAAACCCATCATTAATATACAAGGTGTGATCAAACAATACCATGAATGTTAAAAAAAATTATTACAGCAAAAGACACATTGCCATTAGTCGACCTCAATATACTCTCCATTGCTTTAAACACACTTATACAATCATTCTTGCCACTTTCTGAAGCAGTTCTGGAAGTCTTCTTTCATGAATGTCTCTAGTTGCACTGTCGTGGCTGCCTCAACATCCTTAATCATTTTAAAGACTTTGGGGAAGAGCCAGATCCAGTGAATAAGGTGGGTAAGGACACACCGTAATGTTTTTATTTGACAGAAATTGCCATACCAGAAGTAATGTGTGACATGGGACCTTTCCATGGTGATCACAAAATATGGTGAATGCCAAGTGCCATCCAACAGAAAGGCAGGGATCTTCAAACAGGAAGCGGCACACCCAACCTTAGTAACGGTGTGTGACAAGTTTCAACTTCTTCAGTGTAGTCAGTTGGATGTGCGCTATGGTTGAGAGAAGGTGTGTTTTAAAGTGTGCTGTAAATCATCCTCTATTATGATAACTCTCGGTGTCACACATCACTTCTGGTATACGGCAATTTCTGTCGAATGAAAACATTCCTGCAGGGTCACTGCTCCCGCTTCCCACATGAGAACACAGGATATGGTGAGCCAAAAAGGAATACCCATGGAGCCATAGCTAGGGGAGTCACACAACTATATTCTTGCTGGCAGGATCCGTATCCACGCTTGATAGCCCAGCCACCATCTTCTTGCTAGCCCCCATTTTTTTGCTAGCATAGCCACAGCAGTTATATTAGTGGCCAATGGCTCACTGGTTACAGCTGATGGCCAACTAGCCACAGCTGATGGCCATCCAATCATAGTTGACAGCTATTTACTACCTGAGCCAGCAGCTTTCTATGTGAGGCCGAGAGCCTGGAAACTGCTTTCTGGAACTCTGTCCCCACAATTCCGTTTTGTCCTTATCCATCTTGTTCACCAGATCTGGCAATGTGCGACTTCTGGCTTTTCCCCAAAGTCTAAATGATTCAGGACATCGAGGCAGCCATGACAGCACAACAGTCACAAAAGAGGACTTCAGAACTGCTTCAGAAAGTGGCAAGAACGATAGCATAAGTGTGTTTGAAGTGAGGGGGAGTGTTTTGAGGGGGGTTAATGACAATGTGTCTTTTACTATAACAGTTTTTTTGTTTGTTTAAACATTCGCCATATGTTATGATCACACCTTGTACTTACAAATGATCTGTTGGGGAGGGCTGCTTCTACAGAACAACAAATTTGTTTCTTTGTTTGTTTGTTTGTTTTGGCTCTCTCAGAAAATCACTTTACTTAACTTTTTCTGGACCCAGTCTCAAAAATTAAAAGTACCTTAACTGTCGTTCTTTAGGTACTAACTGCTTAAATCCAAACCTGTTAGAAATATTTCCATTTTAGATTTAATATCCCTATTTCATTAAACTTTTAATCAAAATTAAAAGACCAATTCTTTGTTTTGTATATTATCTTAACATCTAATATTCCGTTAAAAAATGGAGTTCCCTTTTTCTGGATTGCATATACATTTGTTCTTTTTCATTTTAATGCCCAAAATACGAATTCTTACAAAATTCAGTTCTAATTTTAGAAATATGACTTGATCTAAAACTATTAAATTGATATTTGCATGAAAAAGTAAATCATCATCCTCACAGAAAAATAAATTGCATATTTCTTTAAACTTTTAGACTACCAAGTATACAGTGAGTACCTTAAAATTAAATATTGTATATTCCCCTATTGCTGGATTGAATATAATAATTACTCTATATTATTGAGCTATTAATACTACCCTGAAAATGAGATACACACACACACACACACTCATATGAATGGAGCAAAGCTCACAAACTTAGTTGAGATGAACCAACAACATAAAATAGAAGAGTAAGGAAATTATTCCTTAGTTTTTAAGCCTTCTGTTTTTATCACTAAACTTCTGAGCTCCTTGTGACCTCCTTGAAAAACCCCTCATTGACAATTTTGATACTTCTCTATTCCACCTAAACAGGAAAAAACCTATGTCTTTATAAGTGTGGTGCATTAATTACATGAATGGCCTCAATTAATGGCTTTTCTTTATCCATACCCTTACAATGTAACTTGGCACTGTTCCCATCATGAGGTGGAGCCGATTTCCCACTTCTTGACCCAGTAATGTGGGTCTTGCTTTGGCTAATAGAAGGGGGTGAAGTGATGGTGTGCCAGTTCCAAGCTTAGACCTCAAAGGCGTGTGCACTCCTATTTCTGTCTGGCATCTATGCGATCTACCTGAGAATAAGCTCGCCTGCTGGAGACTGGGACACAGCCCAGTTGCTCCATTTGAGTCCCTAGATGTGTGAAAGAGCACATAGTGCCCAACCACCCCACCAGCCTACTGCAGAGGCATGAATTAATGTGCCCAACAGTATCGGCTGGGCCCAGATCAGCACAACCACTCAGCCAACCTATATACGCGTGAGAAATGATAAATGATTGTGGTGTTAAATCTCCAAGTTACTGGAGTGTTTTTTTATACAACAATAACTATGTGATACAAAAATTTATTTATTATAACAATAAAGTAATGTTATTTCTTGTCTCTTGGAGTTAAATCAGTAACTAACTATGTGTCTGTTCCACTAAAATGTGAACATTGTGTAAGTTCAACATTTCTGATTTCAGGGAAAAATGATAGGATGCAAATGCAGCTGTTTATGTTTTGCACAAATGTGGGGCAGTATATAGTATTATCACTCTCCCTTATAAAGCCATTCTTTCCTCTGTACTAATTCTCTCCCTTTAGTTTACACAGATAATCAAGCGTTTCATCGTGAATGGTAGCACATAAGCTTTCCTTTGACTTTTCTTCCCTCTTAGGGGACCCTATTCCTCTTTGTCCCTTAATTACCAAACTCCTAAGAAATATATCTGTAATTTTATACTTATGCTTTAACTCCTTGAAGTCTGACATCTGCCCCCAGTGATCTACTGAAACAGTGCTCATAAACGGCCCTTGAACTGTCCAAATTCATTTCATCATCTGATTATCCACTTATTGTACTCCTATGTATCTTTTGAGGATACTAAGCCTGATCTTCAAACCCTATCCTTTGGCCTTGAACAGGGACAAAACCTCTCTGAGGTCACTTAGAAAAAAGGCAACTTTATCAGACAGAATTTTGTGCGGGAGACCCTTCTCGCTGCGCCATTTGTCATAGAGGGCGGCCTGCGGGGTCTCTGCTCCCGCTCCCCACACAAGAACGCAGGATATGGTGAGGCCAAAAAGGAACACCCATGGAGCCATAGATAGGGGAGTCATACCACTATGGTCTCACTGGAGGTTGGGTTCACCGGACGTGCGACCTGCTGTCCGTTTTTCTGCCAACCAACCGATGACTCGCCTCCACTCTCCTCGGCTCTGTTCCTCTACTCTCCTTGGCTCTCCTGGGCTCTCCTCTGTGGCCACAGCAGTTATATTAGCGGCTAATTGGCTAACTGGCTACAGCTGACGGCCAATCAGCCACAGCTGACGGCCATCTACTACCCGAGCCAGCACTCCTCCACGTGAGGCCGAGAGCCTGTAAACTACTTTCTGGGGCTCTGTCCCCACACAGAATCAGGGGTCTTTCCAGAACTCAAAGTCTAGAAACACAACCTGACCTCTCAAGGCACTGGGACTTGTCACTCTAGGTCCTCTGGTCTCTCTAGTCCTTTTTGCTCTCTGTGCACAATCTTTCTCTGCCGCAGCAGACATATATGGCGAATCCCAGCCAGCCACCCCAAGCCCAACTTCATATCCCTTCCAGTTCAAGCACGTAACAGACTGATTTCCTTTGCTGAATTCCAGTTTCTCATTCCTGGGAGAAAAAGATGAATTGCCCCGGATTGACTCATGCATCTATTCTTAACCCGGAAGTGGGCAGAGACACATAGTCAAAATATTATAGATGTCCACATTTGGCATAGGTGTAGTAGAGGATGGGCAGATGGCCCAAAAGCTGTCTCCCTCAAAAACCACTTCAAAAACCTTCCATGGCTCTCCTCGGCTTATAGTTCCAAGTCTAGAAGTTACCGTAACCCCTCCGAGGCCACCATGTTACACCCCATACAACATAAACAGCTGTATCTCCTACTCTATTGTTGTGGACAAGATGCTCCCTATTCTCAGAATGGCTGCAAGTTTTGTCAATTTGCCCGTGAAGCCTTATCCGTGAGCACTCTTCTATCAAAGCTTTTTCTACATATTGAAATATGAAGTATCTTTGAGGCTTCAACACTAATGAAATCTCTTCCATGAAGCGTTTTTGTCGTGCGGGAGACCCTGCTCGCTGCGCCATTTGTCGTGCGGGGTGGCCTGGGGAGGTCTCTGCTCCCCACACAAGAATGCAGGATATGGTGAGGCCAAAAAGGAACACCCACGGAGCCATAGGTAGGGGAGTCATACCACTACAGGTAGGGGAGTCTCACTGGAGGCTGGGTTCACTGGACGTGAGACCTGCTGCCCGTTTTTCTGCCAACCGACCAATGACTCTCCTCCACTCTCCTCGACTCTCCTCCTCTACTCTCCTCGGCTCTCCTCGGCTCTCCTCGGCTCTCCTCGGCTCTCCTCTGTAGCCGCAGCAGTTATACTAGCGGCCAATTGGCCAACTGGCTACAGCTGACGGCCAATCAGCCACAGCTGACGGCCATCTACTATCCGAGCCAGCACCCCTCCACGTGAGGCCGAGAGCCTGTAAACCACTTTCTGGGGCTCTGTCCCCACAGTTTATCCATTTTGTTGCTTTACTTTTTTTCTTCTACATACCCACACCATTTTCTTTATACATTATATTGCATTTATATTATTTTGGGTTATTTATACTATAATTACTTATTAGGGTATAATAACTGATAGGTATGGTTATCTAAAGAGAAGGATCCATATCTTTTAAGTTATGTTTAAATTTTTGTTTTGCTTTTAGTTTTTGTCCTTTTCAAAACAAGATTTTCATAAAAATGCAGAAAGTAGTGCAGTTAACATGTATATATCCACCAATCAGAAGTAATATTTGCTAACAATTTATGTTTTCCATTTTTAAAAAAACAAAAAATTATATATGAAATTGAATTCCTTTATCATCCCTTTATTCATTTCTCTCTGCCTCCTTTCTCAGAGGCAAGCATTATGATAAATTTGGTACATATCCTTTTACAATAAGCCTTTATCTTTATGATTTCTGAATTTTGTATCTCTTAAAGAAATCTCTCCTTTACTCAAAGATAATGTTATTTTAAAATATTGTTTAGTCTTAGTGTACTAGTTCAGACCTGCACTGCATATTGAACAGTAGGGGGTCATGGATGCTTCATTTTGCTCCTAGCTTCTAAAGTATGTTTACTTCTAAAGTATGTTTACTATAGGCTCCTGTAGAAACCCTTTATCAAGTTCAAGAAGTTACATTATCTTTTGTTACTAAGTGTTTTTAATTGTTTTTATTTGTTTGTTTGTTTGTTTTTACATGAACAAGCTGGACATTGTGAGATGCACAGTCAATTTCTATTGAGATAGTCACTTTTTTTCCCTTTTCATAATGACTTTTTTCATAGCGTTTTATACTTTTATGTGAGGATCTTAACATCTTTATTTTAAACTCATTTTGATGTTGTTCTCGTATTTGTACTTTATTGCTTTTACATTCATCTTCCAATTTTGATTTGACTATTTTTCTCAGTGTTAATTATCTTTGGAGTCTTTGAGCAGAGGTCCGTATTTTCCTCTCCCTCTTTCCTCTGCCCTCCTCTTTTGCCTCCACCTGGCCCTCACCTTCTTGTCCAGATTCAGCTCTTTTCTTGGCAGCCCTGGCCTTCCATTCTGCAGTGACATTGAGGGTACTGCAGACATCATCACCAAGACAGTGAGGATCTTGGCCCACATCCTGTACCTTCCTCTTTCTGGCCACACTGAAAGAATGCAGCAAAAGTAGCAACTTTCTGGCTCCTTTAGGGCTAGGAGAGAGCACCGAAACCCCAGCTTTAAATATTGAGACTGGCTCCAGTCTTCCATCATTCATGAAAAACTTTTTCACAGGAATGGAACTACCCATTCATCTCTGATATTTCAGGACCTAGAAACTCCTAGTTTTTGTCCCTGCATTCCACTGTGTTTGTGTGTGTGGTGACAGAGCCCCAGAAAGTAGTTTCCAGGCTCTCGGCCTCACATAGAAAGCTGCTGGCTCAGGTAGTAAGTGGCCATCAACTGTGATTGGATGGCCATCAGCTGTGGCTACTTGGCCGTCAGCTGTAACCAATGAGCCATTGGCCACTAATATAACTGCTGTGGCTATGCTAGCACCAAAATGGGGGCTAGCAAGAAGATGGTGGCTGAGCTAACGAGGGTGGATTGCAGAGAGGTGGATGCCGTCAGCGAGAATATAGTGATATGACTCCCCTACTTATGGCTCTGTGGGTGTTCCTTTTTGGCCTCACCATATCCTGCATTCTTATGTGGGGAGCGGGAGCAGAGACCCTGCAGGCCACCCTGCATGACAGTGTGTTTGTTTCTAGAACATGGAAATGACTGCCTTATCATTTGAATTTGTTTTAGTGGCTTTTTTGGATCAGGATGGATCCACGTCATAGATGAACTCAGTGACTTTTCCAAGTTTCCAATTCTAATTTGACTTTATTTCCTTCTCAGCACCTGGCATAGTTCTCTGTACATGACAAGTGCTCAAAAAAAGTTTCTAGAATTCAAACCATGTCATTATGTTCAAGGGGAAGTTGCATGAATTCTCATCAGAAATATACTGTGGAGGAAATTCACTCAATGCAGACTTGATCTGGATGAACTGTAAGTATTTCTGTGTTGAGGATCCCAAACTTTCATCCCTGTTTACATGAATAGAGTGGTTCTGAAGAGAAGTAGGCACATTCAAACAATTACCAGGAAAGGCAGTAACCAAATGCTCAGTAAATACTTGAGGATGACAGGATGATATGAGAATAGTTGCTTATCTACAATTCAACCCTAAGAAACCTATTTAATATTTTTTATGTATGTTTTCATTATTATATCCTCAGATTTTTCTTTTTCTGTCTGCCTTCACTAATCATTGATATGGTGAAGTGTCTGCAAGTAACTAGCCTATTTGTCTGGGGTTATAGTCTTTAATCACCATCTCATCTCCCAAGTTAAATTAACTTCACCTCTTTTCCACCTATTTCCTTTTCCTTTCATTCTTGTCTCTGTTTAGTGCCAGCTCTTTTGACTTGGCATATAAAGTGATCCAGAGGCTATTAAATAGCTCTAGACACACAACGTGATAACCTCCATCTTCCAAAAACAAAATCTGATTGCCTTTTTTTAATCTTAAACTATCTTACCTTTGCTTCCAACGCAACACATAAATCTTGATACTCACACTGATTTCTATTATAGAATTCCAATCCCTAGGCTAGTCCTCTCCTCTCATCTTTCTTCCACAGGCTCTAATTTCAACCTGGAAATGAATCACCACCAAAATAAAGGAACAGCAAACATGAGTCAAAAGGTGGAACTTCTACTTTATCTCTAAGAGTCTTAATAATCAAACTAAATGTTTCATGTGTATAGGTGCCAATAAGCCAAAGTAAAATGCATTAATTTGCATTCATTAAATTGCTTCATTGTTTACCCAGCATGTAGATACGGTCTTACACTCTGCTTATATTTTACTATACCCTGTTTCCCAGAAAATTAGACCTTACTGGACAGTCAGCTCTAATGCGTCTTTTGGAGCAAAAATTAACGTAAGACCCAGTCTTATATTATATAGGACTCGATCTTATATTATAGTAAAATAAGACCGGGTCTTATATTAATTTTTGCTCCAAAAGATGCATTAGAGCTGATTGCCCGGCTACGTCTCATTTTCAGGGAAACACAGTAGTTATGGTATATTCCAATAGTATTTTCAAAATTTTTGTGCACTAATCTTCTTCATAGAGACTTTAGTCAACATTATCCAGGTGTTTCTTCTTCATCATAATTGCAGTCCATTTTAAGCTCTGAGGAAAATTTTTAAGTAGCAAATTACAGCTGTACAATATTGGCTTTTTGTCATATTGTCAAGGTTTCTTTACTGCTTTCTAAGTATTTCACTCAGTTTTAATATCATCTATCATCACATTGAGTTATTAATATTATTTTTCTTATTTTATAAATGGAAAAATAATTACTATTTCTATGGTTTTCCTTTTTTTTCCTAGAATGTTATTAATTAGGTTTCACAGATTTCTGACAATTCAACCTTGAGAACGTCCTACCTTAAATAATCAGATATCTGATAGCAAACATTTAATGGCATTTCTTTTTTTATAGATCAACAAATAAAGATATTATGAAGCAAAAGTTAATACTATATATTATTTTTCATCCAGTATGACTCTAATGTTTGAAACACAATTTATTAAACTATGTAAAACTCTTTGATAATAATAAGTATAAATGTCCTTTGCCTTGGAAAAAGATTTACTGGTTCATTTTGTTTTTGAAATTAAAAAGTTTAAAAGCAAAAGCAATCTTATGAGCAAAGCAAATATCAGCTCTTATCCCTCCTTTCATAGCTAATGCTCTCATTCAAATCCTCCTACTCGGGGTGTACTGTTGAGCCCCACTTTAAAACGGGGGTTTGTTTCCCCCCAGGAATGGGCAACCATATCCCAAAAGTATACAAAGATACATGGGCATCTTCCTGGAACATCCATTTTTCTCTGGCTTTGGTAAGAAGGAGAATTAAATTATTTAGCTGATGACTAAAACATTATTTTTACATTAAAATAAACATGGGCATATCAGGGAGTGGAGACAAAATGTGCCTGAAGACTTCAAAAATAATTGTATTCTTCTGGAAAGTTTATTCACATCTTTTCTACCCCGGAGAGCTAATTTTATCATTCTAATATTACCATTTTTTAGAATTTTACCTCCTCCATAATTTCATGCATGCGTTCATGTATAACAAAAGATTTTTGGCATGGGTACGAAGCTAGATTGTTTGTACGTTATTTGTTCCTTTGACTTGTATGTATCTTGATACAAGTGGAAGATTAACCTTGCTTACGGTATAGAATGATCTATGGATTTATACATGACATACAGGTTGGTAGCTCATGGTGACATGATTGTTATAAACTATTCTAGTCAATATTATATGAATGGATTTAACATTTTATTGTGCAGCAGCTATATTCTTTAAAAAATAAGAAACTAATCAACAACTATTACCACTGTAAAATTTTAACATTGTTCAGACTGTGCATGTCTGTGAGGGAAAAAATGTTGTTCCCCAGTACATCATGTGGTCATCTGCCTGGAGGATGAACAATGTCAGAAGAAAAAAGGCAGATGCTTTCTAATTACCCCATGTGGGCACAGACATGTCTATTGTTTCATAAAATCATTATGCTGCTGATAAAATCCCCATAGTCTTGTTTTATCGATGAATATAGGTCAACTCAGGCAACTTTAAAGGAAAGAACATGAATTCAAGAACTCCAATTCAATTTACTATTTCCCTCCAAATTCTCTTCTTATCATTGTCAAATATTGTTCTTTTTTCACAGTGGAAATCAGGAAATGGTGTGTTCTGCTCTTTCAAATTAATTTTAATTTATATTTCCATGTGTCAGGATGGTTTTCACAGTTGATATTTTTATAACTCTGTACAAAATTAATTTTATTTCATATTTTCATGCATCAGGATAAGCCACAGGATAAGTTGACATTGTATAGCTCTGCAGTGATCTGTTGTAATATGACTGACTTTGCTTAGCCATCTCCTATTCTTAGACATTTGGGTTTTCCCGGTTATGTTTTGTTTTGCAATCATAAATAGCATTACTATAAATATTTCTAAGTAAATAATTTTAATATGCTTGTTTCCTTGGAAAATATTCTATAGAGTACAATTATTGTGCCAATCATATCCAATAGTTTCATAGTTCATCATGCTTTCGGAAAAACTAAAACAACTGAAAATGTGACCAGAAACATTTAAAATATATGTCATTTAAAACATTTAAAATTTAAAAACATTTCAAATGTAAGTCATTCTCAGATCTAACAGATCCAAAATTGACATTATACACTTCCTATTTATTTAGTAAATATGTATATAATGGTATCTAAATGTTGCTAAAATTTATATTTATTATATAATGATAAGAGGTATGAGTCAATCAGTATCACGATTTCTTATTGAATGCTCAGTTCATTTCCTTTAACCAATTATCAAATGGAATTGGAGTGTTAGCTGTTTTGTGTCAATTTTTTTACATATTTTAGAAAGCAAGCTTTTTTAAAAAAGCGGTATCAAATGGATAAATCACACAGAAATCTATTAAAATATATAAAATATACCCTCAAAATGCCACATGGGGGGAGAAATAAAATACAGTTGATGTAACTGATGCCCCCACTGTAATTCTCAAGTCAAGCTCCTTTCCTCCCTCTCTAGAGCTAACCATCACTTAAAATGTGTGTTTACTATAACTATGCATATTTTATACTATTCATACATGTATATGTAAATATAAAATATATATGGTAGTATTGTTTTGCATCTTTTAAACTTTCAGTAGTATTTTTTGTACATGTCATGCTTTAAATTTGCTTTTTTAATGTTAAAATATGCTATTTAAATTTTATTTACTTTGAAACATGTATATCTAGAGTAGTTATATTAGTGGTTGTATATTATTCCAAATTATTTATGTTTTTCTGATTGAAGATCATGTCACTTTCTTATTTTTTCAGATTACAAGGCATAACTCAATGAAAATACTCTTGCATACCTTTTTCTGCTCATTTTACATATATTATATACTTATACATATAAATGAAAAGGGTCAGACAATTAAGTTCGCGAACTTTCTACCATGCACTTACACGGTGGAAAGTTCACCAACTTAATTGACTGACCTTCGTATGTGTATACACACACACACACACACACACACACACACACACACACACTCATGAGACATACTCTGTATATGCCTAGAATTGAAATATATATATATATATTTGTAACACGGTTGAGTTCTTATTACCTGATTGCTCTGCAGAATAGTTATATTTTTTCACCATTCTGTAACTTTTACATTTCCATGATTACAAATGAAGTTGAACATCTTTCTCTCATTTGTCTGTTCACATAATTTCATCATTTTTCTGTTCAATTATTTTGTCTTTTTCTTAATGTGTGTACACTTTTATGTTTTAAATACAAATTCTTTGCAGCTTATGCACATCATCCATATTTTATTCTGAGCTATGACTTATATTTTCAATGTATAGTGTTTCTTTGTGTTTTTTTGTTTGTTTATTTGTTTTTTAAGGAGGCACGCAGCTCACAGTGGCCCATATGGGGATCGAACTGGCAACCTTAGTGTTATCAGCACCATGCTCTAATCAACTGAGCTAACCAGCCACCCCCCTTGTATAGTGTTTTTTGATGCATGAAGTTGTTCATTTTAAAATAGTTATTATTTTTTCCATCTCTTCTTAAGTATATTTTGTATTTTTGGTATCTTCTTTAAGAAACTTGAGGTCATAAAGATGTTTTCCCATGTTTTAATTTTCACACTTAAATATTAAATTCACATGAAGATTGGTTTTTGTTCATGGTGTATATTATAAACAGCTACTCTTTTTTTTCATACTAAGTAATCAGTTGTCCTCAAACCATTTATTCAACCCTTCCTTTCTCGCAGGTTTGCTATTTCTGTTATCTAGTTGATGTCCATATATTTAGGGCTCTTTATTCTGGTTCATTGATATATTACTCTTTCATCAAACTTTAGCTTTATTATAAGTCAGAAATTTGAGAAGAATACCTGCCTCCCATTTGTTCTTCTTCAAAAGTTTAATGTCAGTTCTTGGCCTTTTGCATATATATATATATTTTTTTTTTTTTTTCAAATCAGCTTACCAAGTTCCAGAAAAAATATTGTGTTTATTTTATGCATCAGTTTGAGAATAGCCACCTTTACAATTCTGAGTTCTTACAATGTCTTGGAAACACTGGGGATAACACAGATCCATCCATTCCTGAAGATAGTGGTTGACTTGGCTCAGTTCCTGGCCACCAGCTGTATCTGTCCTCCCATCTGTCTAGGCTCATAGCTTGCTAAAATTCACAGATGGGGGCAGGGTGCAACAGTCCCTTTCTATAGTCTTCTTTCAGAGTGTGGGAGCCCCTCTCCAGCCTGCTCTGGTCGCTCTGCCTGTTAGAGCTCTGCAGCCCCTCTCCTCCTTTCAAAACTGGACCCCTTGGCTACCACCTTCTCATTTCAGACCTGGAGTAAATTTAATGGTTGTCTTCATCCCTACCATGTTTCCCCAAAAACAATACCGGGTCTTATATTAATTTTTGATCCAAAAAGACATATTAGGGCTTATTTTCAGGAGACGTCATCGTGAAAAATCATGCTAGGGCCTATTTTCCGGTTAGGTCTTATTTTCAGAGAAACACGGTATGCACTCTGAGTTGTTCTTAAAATTTTGATGCACTGAAAGGTTTTACTTGTTCATGAATCTGAATTTTCTTTTGGTATTTATTTCTCTTTTAGTATTTTGATTCTTTATCCATTTGTTGCTAAGCATTTGAAAGTCAGGGAGTATTTCAAAGAATGAACTGAGTGTGCCATTCTGGTGAAGGATAAATTTTTGTTTTAATTACGATATAAAAATATTAATTTACTTATTTTGTTGCATTTTACTTTATAAATGAATTTATCAAAGTTTATTCATCTTTGATGTAAGCTCTATTTTTCAATAGTCATGTTTATATCTATCTCAGAACCCAAATTAACTGTAACTGAATTTTTGTCTGTTTTACTGAGGATTTAGTCATATTTTTTAATATGTGTGTGTATGTGTGTGTGTGCATGTTAATAAACAGAAAGTTCTAGTGTGCATGTGACCTGGGGAATGTTACTTTATTTCTCTGTACTTCAGTTTCCTTTCTGTAAAACACGTATTATAATGTCTTCTTTATAGATTTACTGAATTACTGTATGGAAGTGAGTTACTTACGTTAAGCACAGAGAACAATACTAGACATCTTGTAAGTTCTCTATGTGTTTGTTGTTGTTGCTAGTTCTACCAGATCTCTTAATTTAGTGGTTTTAGTTAGTCAGGGGTGTGGTATTTGTCTCTTTTCTGTTCTTATATTTCTTTTCCCATGAGGATTCAATTTCTTTACACAAAATCTTATGTTCAAGTTGAAAAAATTTTAAGAATCAAGTGTTTTGTCTTTGCTGTGAATAGAATCTCTTTTATTTTCTAGTTTTGCATTACTTGTGTAGAGGAATGCAACAGATTTTTGTGTTTTTGTATCCCTGCAACCTTGTTGAACATGTTTATTCTAAATTTTTTTCACTAATTTTTTTGGAGTCTACAAATCTATATTCATATCATCATAATGATAGCTACAATTTATTAAACTCTATGTATAGACACTGTCCTAAGATTATGTACTAAACTCCATATTATTCAGATAGCAAACTTGTATGTCAGTTAGGATTAGGTTTAACTGTGAAAGCCAAAAATCCAAAAGAATAATGCCCTGAACAAGACAGAAATTGATTTCTTTCCCATCTAACTGAAGACAAGAGTTAGACTATTCAAGGTTGTATGACAACTCCTGAGTTATCATGGACCAGGCTTCTTCAATCACATCACTCTGCCATCCTCAACACATTGCTTCTACCTCATGGTTCAAGAGGGTTACTTAGGGGCCAGCTATCACTTCCAAATCAAAGGTATTTTGCCTATTGGCAAATTGTTTTATAACTGATGCTTTTGTAGCTGATGGCCAAGATATTTAATAGTATTCCTTGCCTAAGCACAAAGTTTATGACTAAACATCAGCCGTACATCAGTTGTACTCAAGTTTGGTTGTGTACTTAAACAAAAAGAACATTTTTTGACTTCCTACTACATTGCCTCATGTGCATTGCCTCATAGCATCTTTATAGCAGCCCTTTCAGGTAGAGATTATTAACCCCATCTTACAGACAAAGAAGTAGAATTTAAGAGATCCAGAGATCACAAAACTCTCATGTGGTTGCTACAGGATTCAAGCCAAGCCTTGTGAGTCAAGGTGAGAAGACTTGTACTTTTTAAATGTATTGTTATATAGGAGTTACCTCATAAAGAATAGAATGGGGGTCTTTAATAAGAATTTGGAAATAATGAAATGAATAAAAATTAATTTTTAAAAATATTTATATATGTTTACTAAACTGTTTACATCGGCATGTATATTTACTTGTTATATGCTGAATTGTGTCCCCATAAAATTCGTATGTTGAAGTCTTAACCCATAGTATCTCAGAAAGTGATTGTATTTGGAGATAGGGTCTTTAAAGAGATAATTAAAGTAAAATGAGTTCATATATGTAGGCCCTGATCCAATATAACCGATAACCCTATGAGAAGAAGAGTTTAGGAAACACAGAGACCAACTGGAGACCATGTGAAAACAGAGCAAAAAGGTGGCCATTTGTAAGCCAAAGAGAGAGACCTCAGGAGAAAGCAACTCTGCTGATACCTTCTCTCCCTGTTTTATGCTCCCTGAGTTACATTATCTGATGGACTTCCAGCCTCCAGAACCGTGAGAAAATAAATTTCTGTTATTTAAGCCATTCAGTCAGTGGTATTTTGTTACAGCAACCCTGGCAAACTCAAAAATTACTCTTCATTAAAATGGCAATCTCACTGCATGAGATCAGTAACCTCTCTTCGCCTGGGGTCCAGCTCTTGTCTTTCTGGTCCTCCAAGTCTTCTCCTAGGTGGTATTAAGAAAATTGCCCCTAAGTAAGTTAGTAGGAGAATAAAATGCCTATTCTGTGCTAAATACTAATGAGTTAACATGTATTGAGAACTTAACTGTGTTTCATACATACCGCTAAGCACTTTACATGGATTATTTCATTAACTCCAACACATAAACCTGCAATTAAAGTGATCTGCCCAAAGACCCACAGCCGGAAAGTAATGGAATGAAATTTGCATAGCACAGGGCCTGACTATACAGCCCCTGTGCTATGCTGCCCCTCCCACCACTGCTTTTTCTGGGAGGGTCCAGAGGAGTCACGTTGGTGAGAGCAGGGCTTTGCCACTTTTGCCCCTCCTCTGCTGCGGAGTTGACATGTCCTCACTATGCGTCCTTTTGAATTGGCTGTCCTTCTAGCTCTCTTCTTGCCCAAGTTCCTTCCCTAGTCCTTTTTACACAAAGATTGTCCTTCACCTGCTGGACATGGGCAGGGGGGACAAGGCTTTGCTATTTCAGAAAAGGTTCATCTTGCGTTCAAACTGTCCTTTCCTTGGCAGGACACATCCTTTAAGCATTTGAAATCCTTGAACTCTTTCCTCTCCTGCTACTTATGGATTACTATTACTTACTCAAAATTAACAATCTTTTGGAAGTATGACTACCATCTCAGAAACCCTAATATCCATCACCGTTCTTGGCTCCATACAGCATCTTCCCTTTTCATGCATTTAAATAGAATCCTCCTTCCTTTTTTTTTTTTTTGCAAGTCAATTTATGCTCCCTGAATTACATTATCTGATGTGTTAACAATTCTTCCAGAAATAATGATACTGTAATATATGGTCTACTCGTCATCTTCAGAGCTGCATCACTGTTTTTGAAAGTGGATGAAAACATCAAATAGCTTGATCTAGTTTACTTTTCCTCCTTTTTCTACCTCCACCCCTGGCCCCTGTCAGTTCAAGCCGTTGTTTCTCCATCTAGTTGTGTAGGACACAGCTCCCTGACCCATGCTGGTATTATGAGTCTTGTGCTCCACCTGCATTGAGGCAGCCCATCTCCAGTCCACGGTGGGCCGCTCACAGCAGCTCACTGCACCTCTCCTGGCTGCTAGCCACTCACGCTGGCCACCAGCCACTCACGCTGGCCACCGGCCACTCCTAGTGGCACACAGTAGCCCACGGCAGCTCTGGCCAACCTCCGGCTGCTCACGGCAGCCCAGCTCCAGGAAGAGCTGTTGTTCACAATCTTAGCTATAGAGGGCGCAGCTCACTGGCCCATGTGGGAATCCAACTGGCGGCCTTCAGCGTTAGGAGCATGGCGCTTCAACCACCTGAGCCACTGGACCAGCCCTAGTTTACTTTTTTATGTGTGGGACTCAGTTTTGTTTTACTATAAACTGTATTTTTAAGAATACCACTAAATGCTGATCATATCTTTTATAACTTGTACAGATCTGGATGGAATATGTCTCAGAAGGGCTGTGAACTACATTTCTGAGGAATTTTATGTCAATGGAACCATATGTGGCTGATAAAACATGCTAATAAATTGGATTCTGTTCTTATTTTAAGTTTTTTCATTCCTACAACTAGTTTGGCAGGTATATTCAGACATATCTTAAATAATATTTCCTAATAAATAACATTCTAAATCTGGTGTAAGAGGCAGCGCAGTATAGTATTAATAAAAATTTTAGCTTGGGGAAATGGAGGACCTTGATTTCTGAATGACCTTTGGGCAAAACATTTAAAGTCTTTGATTCTCAATTTAATCAATGAAGTTATAAAATTATAACTAAAATTTTTAGAGGCCTTTTAACTCGAATGTTGATTCAGTGTGAATAAAACTACAAATTTAAAAGAAATGCTAATAAATTATATGCATTTTTGAAGAATGAAAAATATGTATTAGTACAAGAGAATGGAAAGATTACTTAGTAATCATTTTTACTGTTTGCTCGACTGCATTTTCACGCACACACTCTAAGAAAGTTAAAACGGTACCTTTTCTTTTGTGAAAATATGCAATTGAATATGCACACTTAATTAATCATTAATCATATGCTTCCTTTCCTAAATGTATCCCTCAATAATATGAAAGCAGGCACATTGTAATGACTAATTTTTTTTAAACGTGAAAATTAACATACTTTCTCAAGCACTAGCACACAGCTAACTAAGAGGGTATGATGTTGACATTGGGGAGAACAAAGGCACTTGTCAACAGTAAAAATTTTATAAAAGAAGTAAACCCATTTCTGCTAGAAGAGAGAACTGGGAATACACCATATCAAAATGAAAATATATATAGCCGGATAATATTTGACATATTAACTCCCTTTGGAGCATCCCTGCATTTCTGTCCTGCATTTCTGTTCTTGTGTTCCCAGGACTTTTTTTTTTTTTTTACAAACAAAATGCTTGGTCCAAGCTGTAAGCTGACAGATCACTTAAAAAACAGTTTTGTGCACAGCGGAGAGAAGCTGGCAGCATGGTGATTCTCAGAAGGGAGCCCTGTGCTACACTGCCCTCCACTGCAGCCAGATTCACTCCAGAGAGTGTGTGCACAGGATGGATCCAATGAGAGAGCCCCCAGAAAATTTGGAGAGTTCAAAGTAGAGGTGAATTGTAAGGCTCAGGAAAGTCACTAAAACAAACCGGATGTAAGATTCTCCATTTTGCAGCAGATGTAGAGTAGTGGTGGCAGGTCTCGGCTAAGACAAGCCTAAGACAGTCCCTCCAAAGGGCATGGGGGAGATCCTAAAGCTTCCCACCCACCCCAAATGGGAATGAATGACATAAGAGAAGGCTGACTCACCCAATGGAGCCTCAGGGTCAGGTGGAGAAAGACTGCATGCATGGAACTCCAGCTTCCAAGGTGGGGCTGCAGACCACTAACAGGTGTCAACAGTGTTGGTGACAATGGGTGGGATGGCCTCAGCCAGGCTCCAGGAGAAATGGGTTATGGTTTAGCAAATGCCAGCAGATGAAAGAATAGGCTGCACACAACAGAGGCCTTGTGCTGCCCTACTCCGATTATCCCATCACCATCCCCACGGCCATGACTCACCACCCTCCAGGGCCATAACTCCACAGCCAACCTCAAATGGATACCTCCTCAGGAAGGAGGCAAAATCATGAACTGAAGTTTAAACCTGAAATACCAGAGACATGACCATAATTTCTGTCATTAGGCAGAATGATGCCTGGAAATATAGGTTAAGTCTCATTATTAGAAAAATAATGAAAGTTATACATGTGTACATACCTGTAAATATGTAATGTAAACATGGGACCCAATGTACAGACACTGTATGCTGTCTACAAACCTCTGGAGCCAAAATTTTAGAACGTGGGTGATTATTTTCAGAACAGACTTTTGTCCTATGGTGACAATACCCATGATATAAGGAATATAATTTTTTGGAATTCTTTTGGAACTGTTAACCACTAGAGTAATTTCTCTCTAATTATAAATTAATAAATTACAATTTTAAAATTATTATTGTATTAGTTTGCTAGGGCTGCTGTAACAAAGCACCACAAACGAAGTGGCTTAACACCAGAAATGTATCAACTCACAGTTCTGGAGGCTAGAAGTCTAAGATCAAGGTATTCACAGGGATGGTTCCTTCTGAGCAGTGTGGGGGAGAGAATTTATTCCAGGTCTTTCTCCTTGGCTTGCAGATGGTTATCTTCTCCTTGTGTCTCTGCAAATTCTCCTTTTCGTAAGGACACCAGTCATTTCGGATTAGGGCCCACCTAATGACCTCGTCCTAACTTAACACATTGCAAGTACCCTGTTTAAAATAAAGTCATATTCTGAGATACTGGTGTTTGGGAATTTAACACATGAATTTTGAGAGGATACAATTCAACCCATAACAAGGATAATCTAGTTGGTGACTATTAGGCTATGAGAAAATGGGCTCGTTGTGTTTCCATGATTTCTGTTACTGTCTATATTCTACAAGGATGCACCAAAATTAATATCACACAAGAGAATATAAACTGGTATTGGTTTACGGCTTAATTAAATTTAAGTGAGACGCATATGATTTCTAATTTAATTTGCCTTGAAAATAAAAATATTCATCAGTATAAAGGTATTTGTAAGTATTTTGGTGACTCTAAGATACTGTCAGTTATAGTTACAGCATTATTTTGTGTACTGCTCGGAAAGAAAGAATTGTGATGTGCTAGGCAGTTTCATTTTCCTGGAAAAGTCTTCCCATCTATTTGCAGAGCTTAGTTCTGGTCAAATGACTATCCTATAGAACACCGCACTCACTTCCCAATTTCCCCACATGACATATTATTGCATGTTTGTTTACTTATTTGTTCACACTCTGTCTTTCTCCACTAGAATATACGTTCCATAAGAACAAGGACTCAGTTTATTTTGTTCACTTCTCTCTCACCAGCACTAGAAGAGGGTCTGGCACATAGTGAGACGGCATAGGGACATGGGCTAGGGGAAGGGAACTCCAGATGGCGACAAAGAACATCGGAGAAGCTGACCACCACCCCATCACCCCCACACAAAAATGAGAAGTAGGGGGTGGAGATTACATCACAAAAATGGCGGCATGAGGTGAGCCTCTTGAAATCTCCCCTGGAATTTACAACAAATTGAACAACTATAATTCCACAAAGGACTCCCTGTGCAGCAGACAAGCAAGACTGAGAGGGACACAACTGAAATAATCTAAAGGTGAGCAAATTGGGTGAGCAGGGGAGGAGGGTAGGGGAAAGTGTGGAGGTGTGGGCTGAGATGATGCAGAATGCAAACCGAGCTTGGAGCTCCAAGCTCCCTGCATTCTGGAGCTACCACAGTCAGGATAGAGGGAAGAATTCGGACTGTTAGCACTCCCCTTATGGCCCACAGTCCCGCCTAAGGGATTAGTATATAACACGGCTGAACCCAATTCTCTCGGCAGAGACCTCACAGCAAAGACTAAGGAAAGAAGGGTGAAAATGGCGGTTTAAGCCCACACTGCCAAGCAGAGAACAGAAGCCTTAGGCACTGAGCTTAGCCATTCCCTTCGCACCCTCCCAGAGCTCTCTCCACACCCACCCTCCCAGTGCTAGAAATAGAAAGGTAACAGTGTCAGATCAAAATAACAGAATATTTACAGTTCTGAGAACTGCAGCCATGGATTTGTAGCCCAACTAGCTCTGGTGAAGGGGAGAAGCCTTGGGTGCAGGACTGGTGGTGACTGCCATTGCTTAGAGCCACCTCTCACAACCCACACAGCCCCCACCCTCACCTATCTGGGAAGATCCCTGCAGGGGTTAACAGAGCTGTTGAAACACACAGACTCTGAATCTGGTGCAGGAAGAGCTTTGGAACTTTAGAAGCTCTCCATATCCCCCCACAGGGATGGTGCCCTCTGACCCAGGTGAACTGTTCACAGAGGAGAAGCCGCCCTTCCAGAAAATTCCCCCATCATGAAAGAAGCCAGAACTGTGCAGAGTAAATATAACACTACAGCATGAGAGAGAATACAAGGCTGCACTTGGAGAGAAAATAAAACATTCTATCAACACCTCCTAGAAAGTAAAAGAAAGAACTCTTCGTGTCAACTTGTTGCAGAACCCACTTCTTTAGATGCCTAGGAAGAGAAATAATAATTTATTAATTCCCATGAATAATCAAGGTAAGAAGACAGCTCAAAAAGAAAATAAAAAGTCTCCAGAAAATGAATTTAAAGACATGGAAATATGTGACTTAAATGACAGAGAATTCAAGATTGCAGTTCTTAAAACACTCAATGAGATGCGAGAAAACACAGCCTGGCAGTTTAATGAACTCAGAAACACAATCAAAGAACAAAATGAATATTTTACCAAAGAGATTGAAATTTTAAAAAAGAACCAAGTACAATCTGGACAGGAAGAAGTCAATAAAAGAAATAAAGAATGAAATAGCCAGCTTAGGTAGTAGACTTGACCAAATGGAGGAAAGAATCAGTGATATCGAAGATAGAAATATGGAAACGACACAGATGAAAGAAGAGAGACACGTGAGAGTTAAAAGAAATGAAAGAACTCTACAAAACTTGCTGACTCCGTCAGAAGGAACAATGTAAAAATAATGGGCATACCAGAAGGAGAAGAAAGGGAGAAGGAAACAGAGAGTATGTTCAAACAGTAGTCGACGAGAACTTCCCAAACTTGTGGAAAGTACTGGATCCTCGAATCCAAGAAGCAAATAGAACACCAAATTACCTAAATCCCAACAGGCCTTCTCCAAGGTACATTTATTAAAGCTGTCAAAAATTAACGACAAAGAAAGAATCCTCAAGGCAGCCAGAGAAAAGAAGACAGTAACATACAAAGGAAAGCCCATTAGATTACCATCAGATTCTTCAGCAGAAACTCTGCAAGACAGGAGGGAGTAGAATTAAATATTCACTCTATTGAAAGAGAAATTATGAGCCAAGAATAATATATCCAGCAAAGATATCCTTTAGATATGAAGGAAAAATAAAGACATTTCCAGACATACAGAAGCTGAGGGAATTTTCTAACACATGACCAGCACTACAAGAAATACTGAAGGAGACGATTTGACCAGCATAAACAGGGATAATTTGTGACAACAAAAACATAAAAGGGGGGAGAGTAAAGGCCTGAACTGGAATATGGGAATGGAGAAAGTAAGCATGCTGAAGAAAATGGAATACTCTAAATATGAAACTTCTTTTACATAAACTTAACAGTAACCACTCAAAAAAAAAATCCAGAACTGAAATATATAACATAATAAAAGAAGAAACAGGGGGGAAAATCATAGAATACCATCACACTAAAATAATAGACAGCAAGAAAAAGGCAAAGAAACAATGGGGACACAACTTACCAGAAAACCAAAGATAGAATGATAGGAAATCCTCACATATCAATAATCACCCTAAATGTAAATGGACTGAACTCACCAATAAAAAGGCACAGAGTAGCAGATTGGATCAAAAAACTAAACCCAACGATATGCTGATTCCAAGAGATACGTCTCAGCTACAAGGATAAATATAGACTTAAAGTGAAAGGGTGGAAATTGACACTCCAAGCAAATGGTATCCAGAGAAAATCAGGTGTAGTCATACTGATATCAGATGAAACAGACTTCAGGGTGAAAAAGGTAACAAGAGACAAAGATGGACATTTCATAAAGGTAAAGGGGACTATACAACAAGAAGACATAACAGTCATCAATATTTATGCCCCCCAGTCAGGGAGCTCTGAAATATACCAAGCAACTACTAACAGAACTAAAGGGAGAAATTGACCAAAACACAATTATACTAGGGGACCTAAATACATCATTGACAGTTATGGATAGATCATCCAAATAGAAAATAAATAAATAAATAAATATCAGCCCTAAGTGACATATTAGATGAAATGGACATAATTGACATTTATAAAGAACTTCATCCTAGAACATCAGACTATACATTCTTTTCTAGTGTACATGGAACATTCTAAAGGATACCCCATATATTGGGATATAAAACTAGCCTCAGCAAATTTAAGAAGATTGAAATCATACCAAGCATATTCTCCGATCACAAAGCTTTGAAATTGGATATCAATTGCAAAAAGAAAGCAGGCAAAACCACAAACATGTGGAGATTAAACAACATACTTTTAAAGAACGACTGGGTCAAAGAAGAAATAAGAGGCAAGATCAAAAGATACACAGAAACAAATGAGAATGAAAACACGTACTACCAAAATTTTGGGGATGTAGCAAAAGCAGTTTTAAGAGGAAAATGTATATCATTATAGGCCTATCTCCAAAAGAAGAAACATCCCAGATAAATAACCTCACATTACACTTTAAAGAACTAGAAAAAGAAGAACAAATGAAATCCAAAGTCAGCAGAAGTAAGGAAATAATAAAAATCAGAGAAGAACAAAATGAAACAGAGAACAAAAAGACAATAGAAAATATTAATGCGACAAAGAGCTGGTTCTTTGAAAAGATTAATGAAATTGACAAACCCTTGGCTAGACTCACTAGATAAAGAGAGAAAAGACACAAATAAACAAAATCAGAAATGAAAGAGAAGAAGTTATAACGGATGCTACAGAAAACCACATGATCATCCAAGAATACTATGAAGGACTATATGCCACCAAATTCAATAACCTAGAAGAAATGGACAAGTTCTTAGAAACATATAGCCTTCCTAGGCTGAATCATGAAAAATTGGAAAATCTAAATTGACCGGTCACCAGTAAGGAAATTGAATCAGTCATCTGAAACCTCCCCGAAAGCAAAAGTCCTGGACCAGATGGCTTCACTAGTGAATTCTACCAAACCTTCAAATAGGATCTAATACCTGTCCTACTCAAACTTTTCCAAAAAATTGAAGAGACAATACTCCCTAACTCATTTCATGAGGCCAACATTACCCTGATACCAAAACCTGGATAACACACAAAAAGAAAATTACAGATCAATATCTCTAATGAATACATATGCAAAAATCCTAAACAAAGTTTTAGCAAATCGAATGCAACAATGCTTTAAAAAGACTATACATTACAACCAAGTGGGGTTCATCCCAGGGGCACAAGGATGGTTCAAAATATACAAAAGTCCATTGCATTCCTATATACTAACAATGAAATCTCAGAAAAAGAAATTTTAAAAAAAGAATTCCTTTTGCAATTGCAACAAAAAGAATAAAATACCTAAGAATAAACTTAACCAGGGATGTGAAAGACCTATATACTGAAAACTATAAGTCATTTTTAAAAGAAATTGAAGACACAAAGAAATGGAAAGACATTCTGTGTCATTCCATGTTCATGGATTGGAAGAATCAATATAGTTACAGTGGCCATGATACCCAAAGCAATATACAGATTTAATGCAATCCCCATCAAAATCCCAATGGCATTTTTTAAAGAAATAGAACAAAAAATAATCAGATTTTTATGGAACCACAAAAGACCCTGAATAGCCAAAGTAATACTAAGAAAAAAGAACAATGCTAGAGGTATCACACTCCCTGACTTCAGCTTGTACTACAGGGCAACAATAATCAAAACAGTAAGGTATTGGCAGAAAAACAGACCGACAGACCAATGGAATAGTATTGAGAACCCAGAAATAATCCCACATAAATATGGACAGATAACTTTCAACAAAGAAGCCAAAAACATACAATGGAGAAAAGAGATTCTTCAATAAATGATGCTGGGAGAATTGGGAAGCCATGTGCAGAAGAATGAAACTAGACTGCTATCTGTCACCATGTACCAAAATTGACTTAAAATGGATCAAAGACCTAAGCATAAGACCTGAAACAATAAAATGTATAGAAGAAAACATAGGTACTAAACTTATGGACCTTGGGTTCAAAGAGCATTTTATGAATTTGACCCCAAAGGCAAGGGAAGTAAAAGCTAAAATAAATGAATGGAACTATATCAAACTAAAAAGCTTCTGCACAGCAAAAGAAACCATCGACATACACCTGAAATCTATGTAATTTTACTAACAATTGTCACCCCAATAAATTTAAAAAATAAATTAAAAAAAATAAAGAAACCATCGACAAAATAAAGAGGTAACCAACCAAACGGGAGATTTATATAAACAATGCCTCCAATAATGGACTAATATCCAAAATATATAAGGAACTCATACAACTCAACAACGATAACAACAACAACAAAATCCAATTTAAAAAATGAGAAGAGAACCTGAATAGACATTTCTCCAAAGAGGACATACAAATGGCCAATAGACATATGAAAAAATATTCAACATCGCTAATCATCAGAGAAATGCAAATAAAAACCTCAATGATATATCACTTCACACCTGTTAGAATGGCTATCATCAACAAGACAAATAGTAACAAGTGTTGGAGAGGCTGTGGAGAAAAAGGAACCCTCATACACTGTTGAGAGGAATGCAAACTGGTACAGTCGCTACAGAAGGCAGTGTGGAGGTTCCTCAAAAACTACGAATAGAATTACCATATGACCCAGCAACCCCTCTCCTGGGTATCTACCTAAAAAATCTGAAAACATTTATCCATGAACATATATGTGCTCCAATGTTCGTTGAAGCTTTATTTACGGTAGCGAAGACATGGAAACAACCAAACTGTCCTTCGATAGCTGATTGGATAAAGAAGTTGTGGTATATATGCACAATGGAATACTGTTCTGCCATAAGAAAAGATGAAATAGTGCCATTTGCGACAACATGGATGGATGTTGAGATTATTATTATGCTGAGTGGAATAAATCAGACAGAAAAAGTCGAGAACCATATGATTTCATTGCTATGTGGTATATAAAACTGAAAACAACAAAAGAACAAGACAAACAAATGAAAAAACAAAAACTCATAGACAAAAACAAAAACAGACAACAGTTTAGTGGTTACCAGAGCGTGCGGGGGTAGGGGGCTGGTAGATGAGTGTAAAGGGGATCCAATATATAGTGATGGAAAGAGAACTGACTCTGGGTGGTCAACACACAATGTGATATATAGATGATGTATTACAAAATTATACACCTGAAATCTATGTAACTTTATTAACAGTTGTTACCCCAATAAACTTTAATTAAAGAAAAAAGAGAGAGAAGTAGCTGATTATTATCTCCCTCCTAACCAAGTCCACACAGATGCGGAAACCACTATTCCACATGCATAGTTAATCCAAGTTTGACTGCTATAGGACCTTCCTGGGGGTGGCGATAATGAGCAGCAGCCCACTGTCTTGCCCCCACATCACAGACTTGAACATAGTTACCAAGCAACGAAACTGGTAAAGAAATCCCACCTTTTTCCAAAAGCCCTGCCACTTTCAAAAAGCTTGGTTTTCACACAAACTCTCTTGTCCCAGCTTATAAAAGCAGCCAAGCAGAGTCAGCCCCTGAGTCGGTTTGGAGGCCCTTCCTTTCCGTGCTGCCTCAAATAAAATCTGTCTCAAAATTTTTCTGGGGTTTCCTCTCAATTTCTCTCTTCGGGAACCCAAGAACCCCAATGCAGGTAACAATAGTAGGCATTCAATTATTATTTTCTGAATTTCTAAATAACTTTATAAGTTTTATATCTTAAATAGAAGTATATGTGTGTGTGTACATATATATACATTTATTATGTACATGAACATTTTTATTATGAATTTTATATTGAATATAATACACTATGAATATAATACACTATGACATATATTATGCATAAATCAGCATTTATTTTTATGTGATTTTACATTTAGATATAATTACTATTTCTCTTTGGGAAATTCCAATTGATCAAAATGATCATGTTTCTTGGCTTGCTTGATATTAGCCTTGTCTCTAAAAGAGAGTGAATTCCAGTTATTAAACCTGATACAAGCTGTCCTGTCTCCCACTCCTTTGCCCTTGAGATGCAACACTGTCCAGGGAAAGATAAGAGACTAGACGTTTCTGTGCATATGAAGCCACAGCCCTGCCCATCTAATCTCCAGGGCTACAAACCTTCAGTTGGCCCTCAGACTATGCTTTCCAGAGCTAGTTTCTCTTTCAAGGTCTGAAGCAGTCTTAACCAGACTCCATCTCTGCAGAAATGGATGAGAGGAGGGGACAGGTCATGTGATTTTCCTGGGGCTTAATCTCTTTTAGGGATGCTCCATTTGGCATCACTGCTGATTTCGAGAAAAATTTAAATGAAATGTAAAGAACCCCATCAGTGATTTAAAAACAAGTTTGACATCACTGTTTGACTACATTAATAATAATAATAATAACAATTCACATACTCATGACATGCTTACCACAGTCCTGGCACTTTGCTAAGTGGTAACATACTCGTAGATCCTCCATGACACCTACATGAGAGGATCCTACTCTAGCAGGCTGGATAATGGTCTCCTAAGGAAATCGTGTCTTGCTTAATGCTTGGAACCTATAAATGTTACCTTATTTGGAAAAGGAGTCTTTGCAGGTGTGATTAAATTAAGGGTCTTGTGATAGGGAGATTATCCTGGATTATGAGGGTGGGCCCTAAATGCCATCATAAGTGTCCTAATGAGAGGAAGACAGAGGCTGGTGGGACTTGACACAGGCAGAAGAAATGGAGGCAATGTGACCATGGAGACAGAGGCAGGAAGGCAAGCAGCAACCCAAACTGGAAGAGGCAAGGAATGAATTCTTCCCTTAAACCTCTGGAGGGAGCATGGCTCTGCCAACACCTTGATTTTGAAACGGTGATAGTGATTTCAGACTTCTGGCATCCAGAACTGAGAGAAAATAAACTTCTATTATTTAAGATACCTAGCTTGTGGTAATTTGTCACAATAGCCATGGAAACTAATGCTGACTAATTCCTATGAAGTGAGGATTAACAGAATCTTTGTTTTAAAAGGATAACTGGCCTACAGAATGATAAAAAAAATTTGCAAATCATATATTTAGAAAGGGATTAATATTCAGCATATACAAACAATTTCTACAACTCAACAACAATAAAACAACCCAATTAATAAATGGACAAAGGATTTGAATAGACATTTCTCCAAAGAAAATATACAAATGGCCAAAATGCGCAAGGAAAGATGTTTATCATGAATCGCTAGGGAAATGCATATTAACACCACAGTGAAATACCACTTCACACCTATTAAGATGACTATCATTAAAAAATAAAAAAAGTACTAAATGGTAGTAAGGATGTGGAAAAATTGAAACCCTGTGCATTGCTGGTGGGAATGTAAAATTGTGCAGCCATTGTGGAAAACTGTATGTCAGTTCCTCAAAAAATTAAAAATAGAATTGCTATCTGATCCAGCAATTTCACTTCTTGGTATCTACCCAAAAGAATTGAAAGCAGGGTCTTGAACTGATATTTGCACACCCATGTTCATAGCAGCATTATTCACAAAAGCCAAAAGATGAAAGCAACTCAAATGTCCATTGACAGATGAATGGATAAGCAAAATGTGGTATATACAATGGAATATAATTTAGCCTTCAGAAGAAAATAAATTCTGACACATGCTAGAACTTGGATGAACCTTGAAGACATTATGCTATGTGAAATAAGCCAGTCAGTCACAAAAAAACAAATGCAGAAAGTCCTCACTTAATGTCATCAATAGGTCCTTGGAACTGCTGCACAACAGCATATAATGACATATTACCATAGACTAATTGATATAAACAACAGGTAAGTTCCTAAGACATCTTATCAACATTAAAATGAAACCAAGTTGAACAAAAAGACATTATTCGAGTATCTTCTGTACTATACAATTCCCCTTAAATAAGCTACCTACTATGATCACATTCAGAGAGACATAAACTAAAATGGTGATTACCAGCACTGGAGAGAGTGGGTAATGGGGACTTGTTGGTTAATGGGTACAAAGTTTCAGTTTGGAAAGATGAAAAAAGTCCTGGAAATGGATGGTGTTGATGATTGCACAATAATGTGAATGTAATTAATGCCACTGAACTATACACTTAAAAATGATAAATTTTATCTCATGTATATTTACCACAATATATATTTACCACAAATGTGGTATATTTACCACAAAAAAGGGATACCTTGTCATAGAGAGCTTCAGTAAATCTTTACAGTTAGTAAGTTCTAGAGCCAAAATTAGAAACCAGCTTTTCTGGTTTTAGAATCTGTGCTCTTAGTTTCTAGATTGTAGTTTTGAGCCAGATCATGAGGAAAATTTTTATCTTTTAAATTCCACTTGTGAACAATACTAACTAGCGGAACTTCAGAATTGGTGATGAGATTCTCCTCCTCCAAATATTGGTAAAACCAAAATGCAATCTTCCAGTCATTTAACAATTCAAGAAAATAAAGCAATGAGACTTAGGCCACGTGGTTTCATAAGTTCATTCAGAAGACATATTTTTATACCATAACCATGTCACACTTAATCATTAATTATGAAGCACATCATAAAATTAGAAAAGGAGAGACTAGATCGTCACTATCTAACTCAGTTATCTTATCCTTTTGGAAGCAGGGGTATACTGATTTAAGAACGTTTTGAAAACCCCTAGCTATTTCCTCAAATAAAAATTTGCCTGCATACACACAACCTAATTTGCATTTGATGTTAAGAGGGCCACAGAGCCCCCAACCCCTCCCTATATGGATCCCCTGTAGTCCCATGAACCCCATAGTAAGAACCTTTGTTCTTCCAGTTCTGCAGATGAAGAGAAATTTTCAACAAAGTATAAATCTACAAAACGAAGTGTTTTTTTTTAAAGCTGTGGCCCAACACACTGAATGGCTGTATTACATTAGAAAGAGCACTGGATTTAGAGGAATAAAACAGGTTTAAAATGAGGCTCCTTATGTTGACTACTTAGCTTGATTTTAGGCCTAAACAAAGTCATGGATGTGAAAAGGTTTTGTGAATTGTAAAGCGTAATACAATCTTGACACTATATTTAACTGTTTTCTAGTTTCATTACCAAGAAGAAGCATAAATGTGTTCTGCTTCTGAGAAGCAATGGAACAAACTAGCTGTCTGTTCAAGGTAATGTGAAAAATTCTGTCCATGTATTGTATACTTCAAAATAAATTGTTTTTTTCTGACGTAGGTGCATATTTGATATGAAATAAATGTTTTGGATTTGAACTAAACAGGCAATTGAACCTGGTTTCCACTTTATTTTTATCTGTTGTTTCAGTGGCAATTTCACAAATGAGAAATGCATTAAAATTTATGAATGACTCTGACATACCCTAATTCATCTTCTGATGCACACAGTTTTGTTTGCCTGCATAAACACTCATACACAAATACATCAACTCACAAATATTTACCAACTTCTAAAATGTTACTAAAGCTAAGATTCACCGTATGTCAAAAGTAGACCCCAGTTTCAAAGATTCTCAAAGGAAAGTAAAAAAGAAGAAAAAATTTACAGATAAGGCCCATAGATTGATAAATACAATCAGATTTACTTATCGTTTATTAATGGTTAAAAATTATTACACTAAATAGTAAGCATATAGAATCTAAAAGAGGGCTAAAAGAGTTAAAAAGTATATATTTTGCATACTTTTAGCCTGTACAGATTATTGTATTATACATAATATAAACTTACACATCAGGACAATTAAAATTCTCCAAGGTCACTTTCATTCTCAGGAAAGATGTGTAATTAGCATCTATTACCTTATTTGTATTTTTTTAGAAACTGCGAGGACTTACTAGAGAAACTGTTTTATAGAAAGAAAACAATGACTACACCATGTTGACATGACCGTGTCTGGAACAATGCTATACTTGTATAAGGATATTAACAAATATGGTTGAATAAGTGAATAAGGTCTATTTACTTGAAGGCAGGATAGAAAAATTTTAAGAATTTGGATTCTGGACTCAAATTGCCTGGGTTAAAATTTTACCTCTGTTGCTGTATTAGTTGTGTGAACTTCAGCAAATAACCTAAACTCTCTGTGCCTTTATTTCTCTCTCTGTAGACTGGGGCTAAAAATTACCTGACACTATGAAAAATGGAGCTATTCTGCCCAAAGATATATCTCTCCCTGTAATCTCACTCCCCCCTAGGGGGGCCATAAAGTAGTGTAGGGATCATAGGTCCTCTCTACTCCTGAGATCCCACACATTTTTAGGGGGCTTGCTGTCTTTAGCAGTATTCTCTCCAGGAATCGTTGATTTTTACTCTTTCTCTTTCTTCCCCTCAAGCCTAAGCCAATCACTTTCTAATTTCAGGAGTATCTGCACTAACTAACTAGTTGACTATTGAACAATGTGAGGGTTAAGGGTTCTACCCTCCCACCCCCAACATGGTAAAAAAATCCGTGTATAACTTTTGACACGCTAAAACTTAACTCCTAACAACCTACTGTTAACCAGAAGCCTTACTGATAATATAAACAGTCGACTAACACGTTTTGTATATTTATTATATACTCTATTCTTACAATAAAATAAGCTAGAGAAAAGAAAATGTTATTAAGAAAATCGTAAGGAGGAGTAAATACATTTTCATAGTAATTGAAAAAAACCTGTGTGTAAGTAGACTCCAGCAGTTCAAACCCACATTGTTCAAGGGTCCAATGTACTTCCTCTACCCCAGGGAATCTTCATCCCTTGAGGATCTGTGTTTTTGTTTTACTCTCTGGATTCCTTTTCCCCACACTGCCTCCCCTAAGGCCATGAGCAGAGCTGAACTTCCAGCTTGGCTGAGCAAATGGAAGGAGTCTGTGGGGTTGAGAAAGGAGGAGAACGCCATCAAGATATCTAGTCAAGCAGTTTTCTATTTCTTAGGAGGTGATTTTATTTTTTATCTGTCTGCCCCATTAGACTGTAAATTCCATGAAGACTGGCCCTACGTCCATTTCCCCCTCGCCATTGTAACCAAGCAGCTTCCACAGTAACTGGAAAATGCTAGATACTCAATAAAGATTGAGAGAGTAAATTAACTGCTAGAGCTGCACAGAGAACACTGTGAAAACCACTCGTTTGTCCAAATTTTTGACAGAATGACACTTTAACCATCTGGAATTCATGCCCTCTTCTCTAAATCTCATGAATTCCCCTATGTCCCTTTGCAGATTTTCCAGTGATTCTCTGAACTGACAGTATTACTTTAGATTTTATAAACTCTTCTACTTAAAGACCTCTATTTCTTCTATTACGTTGGTACAAAAGTAATTGCAGTTTAAAGGGTTTAAAATAATTGTAAAAACCGCAATTACTTTTGCACCAACCTAACAATATTGCCTTCTGTAAAAGCAGCTAATAACTAGTCAAAATCCTTTCCTATATTTCTCTTAGCAATATGTTTCCTGATCTATCTCCTCAGGCAAGGGAAACAAAAGAAAAATAAACAGATGGGACTATAAGAAAATAAAAAGTTTGCACAGCAAAAGAAACCTTCAACAAAATGAAAAGACAACCTAAATGGGAGAAGATATGTGTCAGTGATATATCTGATAAGGGTTAATATCCAAAATTTATAAAGAACTCACACAACACCAAAGAAAAAATCTCCAATTAAAAATTGATAGAGGACCTAAATAGATGGCCAATAGACATATGAAAAGATGCTCAATTTCACTAATCATGGGAGAAATGCAAATTAAAACCATAATGAGATGTCACCTCACACCTGTCAGAATGGCTATCATCAATAAATCAACAAACAAGTGTTGGCGAGATGAAGAGTAAAGGGAACCCTTATACGCTGCTGGTGGGATTGCAAATTGGTGCAGTCATTATGGAAAACAGTATGGATGTTCCTCAAAATATTAAAAATAGAACTACCTTATGACCCAGCAATTCCACTTCTGGGTATTTATCCAAAAATCCAAAACACTAATTCAAAAAGATATATGCACTCTTGTGTTCATTGCAGCATTATTTACAATAGCCAAAATATGGAAACAGCCCAAGTGCCTATCAATAGAAGATTGGATAAAGAAGAAGTAGTACATTTATATACACAATGGGATATAATCCGGCCACAAAAAGAGAATGAAGTCTTACCATATACAACAACATGGATGGGCCCAGAAGTTATTATGCTAAGTGAAATAAGACTGAGAAAGACAGATACCACATGATTTCAATTATATATGGAATCTAAAGAGCAAAATAAATGAACAAACAGAACAGAAACAGACTCAGATACAGAGAACAAACTGATGCTTGCAAGATGGTGGGGGGCCTGGGTGAAAAAGTCGTAGGAATTAAGAAGTACAAATTGGTATTACAAAATAATCAGGATGTTAAGTACAGCATCCTGTGATTGACTAGGGAATATAGTCAATAATATTGTAATAACTATGTATGGTGTCAGCTGGGTGTTAGACTTATCCCAGGGATCACTTTGTAAATAATATAAATGTCTAACCACTATGCTGTACACCTGAAACTAATATAAAATAATATTGAATGTCAACTGTAACAAAAACAAACAAGCAAACTGTCCTATAGCTCTTTGTATACTTGAAACATTCAAGTCGTCCCTCTACTGACTTTTCCATGCATCCAATAAATCAAACTCTAAATAATACATTTTTTTACAAACCTAATTTTTCATTACTTTATAATTAATTTTGGCTGTTTTGTTTGTTTGTTTTTTTTGTGTGTGTTTTTTTTTCTGGTTTCAGCCTGTCGTGCGGGAGACCCTGCTCGCTGTGCCATTTGTCGTCCGCGGAGGCCTTCTTGCCGTGCCATCTTTCAGGTGGGGCGGCCTGCGGGGTCTCTGCTCCCGCTCCCCACACAAGAACGCAGGATATGGTGAGGCCGAAAAGGAACACCCATGGAGCCACAGGCAGGGGAGCCATACCACTATGGTCTCACTGGAGGCTGGGCCCACCGGACGCCGACCTACCGTCCACTTTTACGCCAACCGACCGACCGACGACTCTCCTCCACTCTCTCGACTCTGTTCCTCTCTCTCTGTCTCTCGGCCCTCCTCTTCCGCTCTCTTCGGCTCTGCTCGGCTCTCCTCAGCAGTCCTTCGTAGCCGCAGCAGTTATACCAGCGGCCAATCGGCCAACCGGCCACAGCCGACGGCCAATCAGCCACAGCCGACGGCCATTCACCACCTGAGCCAGCACCCCTCCACGTGAGGCTGAGAGCCTGTAAACTACTTTCTGGGGCTCTGTCCCCACACAGCCACATTTCTTTATGTTACTTCCTAAATATAAAGCCAGTAGTAAAAAGAGCACCATTATCGTCTGGTTACATAACCTGGTTGCTCTGCATTCCTTCCTCAAAAAATACTAGCAGGTGCTCGCAGCACACTGATGGCTGGGGGCCTGGCTCATGGACTACAGGCTAGAAAAACCAAGATCAAATTCAAAGCCTGGAACTAATACTTATTCCTGTGAACTTGAGCAAATGACTTAGTATTGTGCAGTAATCATAGCACAGACCTCAGCAGATAGTTGGGGCGGTGGGGAGAGGAGGGAAGGGAAATGAGTTAATGTGTGTAGAACAGTGGCTGGTCCAAGTAAAATTTCAACAAATATTAGTGATTGTTTCTGTTGTTATTGTTATTGTCATTATTACTACTATAACCTTTCAGTCACAGTGTACTCAAAACAATTTTAAAATATAGCGAGTCATAGGAAGACTGTGGTGGGGAGAAAGGAAAGACGTTGGTAGGAAAAGGGCACAAAGATGAGTAGAGACCTCAAAGATTCTTGCCTACTTCATTAATTGAGTCTAGTCTTTCATCACCAAGTCTAGCATGGCCCTGGTTCATGTTAGATGTTCAATACAGATTCATTGGATTGGATCAATCTAATTTACTCTCTCATAATTTATAAAACCTCATTCTCAGCAAACAGCTTCTTTTATGCAAGTTTTCCCCCTTATTCACCATGTGACTAAGGGAAATGTAATTGATGTATCTGAGTTTCTCAGTCATTTATCAATTGGTTATAATTATAGAATCATGGGTTGAAATGAAAACTAAACAAGATAATGTTCTTGGTACTTGTATGTTCCCAATACCATTCTCTGATATTAATTTTTTTTTACACAAAACATGGTGGAGACGTAGTGATGTCCCCAGGAAATGAACTTATACCGGTTGAAAAGGTAGCACTCCAAAGATTTTAGTAAGGAACATTTTATATATTCCTCAGCTGCCACTGGTCTTACTATTTAACAGGTAATTGCAGGAGCCACTGTGAAATTCTAATTTGGGGGAAATGGTTCATCTCTCCATCCCTCCCTCTCGCTTTCCTTCTCTTCCTTCTTTTCTTTTAGCAAGCAATTGTTTTGTGGTTTTGTTTTGTTTTGTTTACCCATTAAATGACCACAGAACAAACTAAGTGTCTCCTTGGAGGGACTTTTCTTGAAGAATGCTTCCCACCCCTTCTCCCCAGGGCACCATTTTCTAAGCAATTTTGGGAAACTCTAGAATTGTTGCTAGAAGAACCATGGCTGTAGGCCATGGGCCCTGTGTAGATGAGGTATATCTTGATGCGTGCTCAGAGCGCAGCACCAAAGTTAAACGTTCAGAAGCTGCACACAACTGATGACAATGTGGGGTGCCCGAGGCAGACCCAAAACTCGTCTTGGAATAGGTCCAAAGCAGGACAGAAAGGTTCGGTGGTGCCGCTGCTCAATCCTCGCATGCTCTGCTTCAGCAAGTGTGGCAGGGCCATATGCCTGAGCTCTGACATTGCAGCCCCTATCCACACCCCAGGAGAGCGCAGAGAGCCTCCTTTCTCATTCTGGTCTCTTGGGGCCAATGTGAATCAGATGGTGCTTGCTGCAACACAGTAAATACGTCCTTTATTTATGCTGTTTCCGTCTTATGTTGATTAACTTCGGGTCTTATAAAAATCCCACTTGTTTAATATGGTACTCAGATTCCTACTTCCCAAAGAAAACTACGGCGTCACCACAGATGTGAATGTCTTACATGTGATACCAGTGATTAACGCAGCACCATGTCATCAGTTCCCTCATGACCAAAATCATCTCAAGAATCTAAAGAAAGTTCAATTTTAGAAGATGCTTAAATATCAGTACATCACATCAATGGACTGAACTTTGAAAAAGAATAATTTTGATAGATACTGAAAAAGGAATTTGATCAATATCAGTACCTATTCCTAATAAAATCATGGATGGGAATGGGAATGAAAGGGTGTTTTCTCACAATGATGAAGACAAGTTTAAAGCAGAAGGGAGCATCGTATGTAAGGGTAACTACTAGAAACAGTCCCACGAAAATCCAGAATAAAATAAAGGAGGCCGATATTATGATTACTATTTAATATTTTAGGTAGCTTTTGACAATAATAATGATACAGGTTAGCTAGTATGTCCCTAGGTAGACAGGGAGGTCCCTGGTGGAATAAACAAAAGGCAGCCATATCCTAAAACTTCAGGTTTTGAAATCACTCCTTTGCTCCAGGACATAATGTAACAAGGACCTGAGATTAATCATAAAATTAATTTTGGCCTGACAAACAGAGCAGATCTGATAAAGAGTGGGTTACTTTGCTAATTCCTTTAGGATATGCAAGCAGAACTAACCTGGTAGATGAAGTTCATTAGAAGGCGCCAGTTCCCTTCTTCAAACAAGTTCCCTTCTTCAAACAGCTCCCCTGCCCCAAGCAGGCAAGGGAAGGTATAAAAGTAAGAGCTTTTGCCTCCGTCATGGGGCACCCCCATTCGGGACCCCCTCTGGCTCGGGAGCTGCAACCTCTTCTGCCTCTAATAAACTATCCTCTTTTTAAAACTTTTTGCCTCTCCCTGGTTCATGTCTCCATTCTTTGGTTTCACGAGACACGATCCCAGCCCGCACTCAGAAATTGCCGTCAGATCCGACATCACCTACATCAATAAGAGGTCATGAAACAAAAGTTAGATGCATAGGTATAGAAAAGAAAAAGATAAAATTATTACACCTTGTAGATGGTATAATTTTAAGCCTAGAAGTGGCAAAAGAAACAACTGAAAAATTATGAGAATTTTAAAAAGTCAATGAACTGATTACATACAAAGTAAATATACTAAAATTAACAGTGTTCATGTGTATATGCAAAGACCAATTTTTAAAAACTGTAATTTAAAAAAGTTTCTATTCATAATAGAAACTAGACAGTATGAATGGGTACACAGTCTTAAAATTGTTTTAGCCTAAACAAGCAAAAACAAAAGGCAAAACATAGAGTGTTACAGAGATTGGAATAAATGAAGCAATATTGTGTAGACAGGGCTCTGATGGTTCCTAGGAACCCTGTCTGTATGTGTGAGGATCACTTTGGAACCTATTTACCTAGTTGCTTAAAGGAATTCTTAGTATGTATGGCATATTCTGGAGTCCCTTTTTAAATGTGAGGACCCTTAGCCTTATCAATAGTCCCTTGAAAAGAGCTTTGAAGCCTGTTTCTAGCTATCCTCTTTTTTCAATATATATCAGGGCATCCCTAAGAAAGAAAATATTGGCCACACTGTGGTTCCCAAGAAAGTCCCTAGAGTGTCTAATTAAATTTTGATTATAACCTGGCGATTATGGCGTGGGAATAAAAGTTTCTATATGATAGCTACATTTAATTTTATTAAAAGGTCCATGGATTCTCATTTCTACATTTTCTGGAACTGTTTAAGATTTATTATTAGGCAAAGCCCAGACCCTTTTGAAATTAGGTGATCACATAGCCTTCATGAAAAGGATTCTTAAACTTTCAGAAACACCAAACATTCCCACTCAACCAAGAATTAAATTGGCAGCTGTCCTCTTGCTCTAAGCACAGTTCAAGTGGCTCAGAGCCCTTGAAGCAGTCAGTTCCTGGACAACTGTTTGTACATTCCCATTCAGTGACCCAAACAAGATCCATCAAGGCCACTTTGTGAAGTCTCGACTCCTTTCTCTGTTCTCTTGGCCCCAAAGAACTCGTGATGTAATTATCTGGCCAAGCAAGCTTGCCAAAAGATGTTTGCTTGGCTGTATTCCGACCAGCGAAGCTATCACACATTTATCCCACAGCAACATCTGAATGTACAAGATAGAAATGTCAAAGCATTTATAAGTATATTCTTCATAATTAGACCATGTCCTCATATCAGTGATCCACCATTAGTCTGTGTCCAGACTGGACCTTTTGGGCCTGGTTATACCTGATACAGGCTATAGGTGAGGGCAGTACACAGGTGTAGAAAACCCCCAGAGCTGGGCCCAAAAGGAGTTTAAATTGGAAATAATCATCAATGGAGAAACTGTTCCTAAAAGATAGTTATTAGTGAAACTGGGAACTAGAATCTGTGCTTGAGACTGCTAGTATCTCCAGTTGTCTATTTTTTCTTATTTTAGCCCCAATTTAAGCTGGTAGCCCAGGGCTACCCAGCTAAAGACTACATTTCTTAGTTCCCTTGCAGTCATATGTGGCTATGCAACTAAATTCTAGCCAATGAAATGTGAGTTGAAGCAATGCATGCAACTTCTGAGTTGTGTGCCAAAAGGGAAAGAGAGATGTTTTTATCTTTCTTTTTTCCCCTCCCCACTGGCAGGACAGAAGTAGAAGCAAGAAGCACCAGGGTAGACCACAAGTTGGAAGTCACATGTTGAGGAGAGCAGAACAACAAGCAAGGAGTCTAGCTCTGGGCTATCTGCACTCACACTGTTACGTGCATTCCTATCTTGTCGAAGCCACTGTTGTTTTAACCTTTGTTATGGCAGTCAGACTTGTATTCCAACTAAAATAAACCAAAGATCTAGACCTGGAAAGGTAGGAAATCCGTCTAGCAAGCTATTTTAGTTATGTAGACATGAGAACAGAAGATAAGCTAAGGTCAAAAATGAGAATTTTAAAAAAAAAAAGTGAGGGAGGGAAGATCTCTTAGGGCAGTCTGCTGAAACAAAATGCCACACACGGAGTGGCTTATCAACAACAGAAATTTATTTCTCACAGTTCTGGAGGCTGGGAAGTCCAAGATCAAGGTACTGACTGATTCAGTTTCTGGTGAGGGTCCTCTTCACGGTTTACAGATTGCTACCTTCTTGCTGTGTCCTCACATGACAGAAAGAAAGTCAGCTCTTTGTCCTCTTCTTATAAAGAGCACTAATCCCATTCATGAAGGCTCTACTCTCATGACCTAATTATCTGCCAAAGGCCTATCTCCAAATACCAAATTGGCAGAAGCATTGGGACACAAACATTCAGACCATAGCAGATGATGGAGTTAAAAGGAAATATCTCAGAGCCAATTTTGTGAACACTGAAGAGTCATCAGGGTACTCTTTTTATACCCATCCAGGGACAACCGCTCAACAGGATTCAGCTAAGATCAATGTCATAGCTGGTGTACCTTAGCTCTTGCCTTTTGGAGTAGGACTTTGGGTTTGTACTTTGGAATAAACTATGATTCTTTTGTGTGTCATATGAGAACAAAGGTGAGTGAAGCAAAGTTACTCAGCCTGTGGCTAAATAAAACATACAATCCTTTAATCTTAACATTTAATATTCAATGTGGATGATCCCAGGTCACTACTGTTGACTCACAGTTGTACATGTCCTATAAACAATAGCCTCTTAGGCTAAAGTGCTAACACTCAATTTTTGCATTTATTTTTGGTTTATGCAATCAGATAAAAAAAAAAAAAAAAAACTAGCCAATATATAGGGAACCCTATACTTTAGTCAAAATAAAAAGAGTTATTTTGAGTTATACTTTACGTGGGGCTAGTAATAATTTGTTAAGTATCTTTTGAATTAGTGGTACGATTAAATCCTGTACAGGCTCTTCAGTATATAATCAGAACCAGTCTCTGTGCTCTTGTAGGATCCCGTGGCGTTTTCTTGTGAGCCATGTAAAGACTAGGAAAAACAATTTTTTTCTATTCCAAGCAAAATGCTAATGACAGAATTAGAATAAAATAATATCCAGATTCTTATTAGAATTGAGTCAGTATACTCACCCTTGTTAAAATTAGGAACATAAGGTATTTTCTTAAAATGACTTTTGTACAATAAAAAAGACTGACTTCTGAGGATACTATATTGTTCAAGTATGTACTCCAATTTTAGCTTTTTCTCTATATAAATAGTTCCTCCTCCCCCAATTAAGCATATTTTGTGGGCCAGTTCTATTGCTATGTAGTTAATCGCTAGGATAGAGAAGAAAACTGATGGTGCTTTTGGTTTCAAATGGGCATCATGACAATAAATAATTTGAAATCATTAAACTCTGATCAAATTCCAGTATCTCTACTGTGTAAGAAGTCAGTAACTAAGCATCCTTTGGATCCTGAGGAAACAGTTTACCCAGAACTATCTCTATAAAATGACAAAGTGTAGTATCAGCTCAGGGCAGGCTCTTGAGGGAGTCTATGGGTAAAACCTGCCATGTAAAGGCGTAACTCCAGCAAATCCTCATGAAACGGTAAACAGGGAATTTTTTAAATTAATTTATGTAGTCAAGAGGAAATAGACATAGTGAAAGAACATCTGAGAAATTGAAGGCAGGGGAAATCTTCAAGATGGCACTGAAAATTGATTCCAGAAAGAGCTGTAACCCCACATTCCCCAATTTAGCCAAGGAAGACGTTTTGTAAAAATAATTTAGTGACAGTAGACATTTTGCAAAAGGCATCTGCAGAGGGCATACTTACTTAGATAAAGTCACATCTTTTGAGCTGTATATATCCCACGACGTGTAAAATGCCATGGGAACTGAAAAACTATAGTAATAGAAATTCTGTGATAAAATCTGTATAGCTGGGACTGAAAATCTCTGAACTTGGAAGACTTAAATTGAAATAACTAGAGTCGGAGGCTGAACACAGTTCATACTAAGAGGTGGTAGCCATTCAGTGTAGACTTGGTTGATATGGTTGTCAACCAGTATGAAGAGGGAAGGAGACCAACAAACTGCAGATCCAGGAAAGGGGAAAAGTCCCAAACAGGTATTTCCCTGCCCACGTTGGCCTGTGGAGGCAGGGAAATACCTGTTCGGGACTTGTCCCCTTTCCTGGATCTGCAGTTTGTTGGTCTCCTTCCCTCTTCATACCGGAGGATTTAGCAGTGCCCCAATCAGAAGGAACCGGTAACTCCAGAACAGCACTGCCATGTGTACACATTTTGTATACTTTATGGTATTTACCTCTTTGTGATACAGTATAGATTAAGTTCAGTTAATCTTTTAGTTCGCCCAAACCTGTCTCACTTTAGGGGATGCCCTTTTAGATATTATTAAGGTTAATTTTCTGTAGGAGGTAAAGCTAGCCCTTCACTTACTCAAGGATGTCTTTCTAGCAATTCTTACCACCCTTTCCTATGCCATCAGCTCTTTGGTAGATAATTCTCATTAGCAAAGAAACATTTTTTTTTTTTTAATTTTTCCACCTTAAAACAAAAGAAAACTTTCTATTGATGCCATTTCTTCCACAGCTACAGTTCCATTTCCTCACTTCTATCTACAGCAAAACTCCTTAAAAATTGTCTAAATTCACTGCCTCAAATTTCCTTCTTCCTATTCTCTCTCTCTCTCTCTCTCTCTCTCCTTTATTTTATGGAAGAGAAATTCACATTATATAAAATTAAGCATTTTAAAGTGAACAATTAAGTGGCATTTGACAAGTGCACAATGTTGTGTAACCAACATCTCTATCTAGTTCCAAACACTTTCATCACCAAAAAAGAAAACCCCATACTCTCAAAGGAGTTCCTCCCTATTCTCCCCTGCCCCCAGCGCCTGGCAACCACTAATTGGCTTTCAGTCTCAATGAGTTTACTTTTTCTGTATATTAATATAAATGGAACCATACAATATATGGCCTATTGCATCTGGCTTCATTTGTTTAGCACAATATTTTTAAGATTCACCCACATTGTAACACGTACTAATGTTTTATTCCTTTTTATGGCCAAATATTATTCCATTGTACAGATATATCATGTTATTTATGCATTCATCTATTATTGATGGCCACTAAGGTTGTTTCCACCTTTCGGCTATTGTGAATAGCGATAATGTGAGAATTTATGTATAAGTTTTTGTTTAAACATCTGTTTTCAATTTGGGTATATATCTAGCAGTACAACTGATGAGTCATGTGGTGATTCTATGTGTAACTTTTTGAGGAACTGTCAAACTGTTTTCAACAGTGGCAGAAACATTCTACATTCTCACTAACAATGTATGAGTATTGTGATTTCTCCACATTTTGGCCAATGCTGGTTATTTTCTACTTTTGTTATTGTTGTTATATCCATTCCAGGGGGTATGAAGTAGTATCTCTTTTCAGTTTGGATTTGCATTTCCTTAATGACTAATGATGTTGACAGTCTTTTTATATGATTGTTGACCATTTATACTTCTTCTTTGGAGAAATGTCTTTTCAAGTCCTTTGCTCATTTTAATTGGGTTGCTTATTTATTGTTGTTGAGTTGTGAGAATTCTTTATATACTCTAGATATTAAATCCTTACCAGCTATGAGGTCAGACAATAAAGCTCACAAACTCATCCTAGAGAAAGTTCTACATACCTCATTGCTGAGTATCACTACTGTCACCTTTGAAGTATTCTCCTTGGGTAGCTATGCACTGACACCAGCGCCTAGTCCACCCTTCAAAGCAGTTTTGGAACTTTATTTCTGGAATGGCCATCAGAGCTGTCGTCATATTACTCTTGATGTCCTGAATGTCATCAAAATGTCTTCCTTTCAATATTTCCTTTATCTTCTGGTAAAGAAAGAAGTCATTGGGGACCAGATCAGGTGAGTAGAGAGCGTGCTCCACTACAGTTATTTATTTACTGGCTAAAACTCCCTCACAGACAGTCTGTGTGAGCTGGTGCATTGTCGTGATGCAAGAGCCATGAATTGTTGGTGAAAAGTTCAGGTCATCTAACTTTTTCACACAGCCTTTTCAGCACTTCCAAATAGTAAACTTGGTTAGCTGTTTGTCCATTTGATATAAATTCACAATGAATAATCCCTCTGATATCAAAAAAGGTTAGCAACATCATTGCAACAAGTTAATTATCAGATCTTATATATGATTTGCAAATATTTTCTCCCATTCTTTAAGTTGTCTTTTCACTTTCTTGATAATGTCCTTTGATGTGCATTTTTTTAATTTGATGAATTCAACTTTATTTTTATTTTGTTGCTCAAGCTTTAATTTTCCATATTCAGAAATCATTCCAAAATCCAATGTAGTAAACATTTGCTATATTTGCTTCTATGATGTTTATGATTTTAGCTCTTAAATTTAGGACATTTACCCATTTTGAGTTAGTTTTTTAATATTGTTAGAAATAGGGGTCCATCTTCATTCTTTTACATGTGGCTGTCAAGTCATCCAGCACCTAATGTTAAAGAAAATATTCTTTCCCCATTAAATGGTTGTGGCACCTTTGTTGAAAATCAACTGACCACATATGCGAGGGTTTATTTCTGGACTCTCAACTTTATTCCATTGGTCTATATGACTGTCTCTATGCTGGTACCACTCTGTATTTTTTTTTTTTTAATTGATGCCATTTTTTTTCAATCCATTTATTTTTGTTAAATATTTTTATTAAAATATAGCTAACACATAACATTTTATTAGTTTCAGGTGTACACCATAGTTATACATAGTTATATACCTAGAGAAGTAATCACCACTATAAGTGCAGCAAACATCTGGCACTGTACCATGCTATCATAATATTATTGACTATATTCTCTATGCTGTACATTACATCGCCATGACTTATTTGTTTTCTATCTGGAGATTTGAACCTCGTATTTCCCTTCACCTTTTCTCCCCTTTCTAAATTTTTCAATTGCAGTTTACATTCAATATTATTTCATATTAATTTCAGGTGTACAGCACAGTGGTTAGACATTTGTGTAATTTAAGAAATGATCCCCCTCGTTAGTCTAGTACTCGTCTGGCACTATACATAGTTGTTACCATAAAATTGACTACATTCACTATGCTTTACTTTACATCCCCATGACCAGTTTGTAACTATCAGTTTGTACTTCTTACTTCCTTCACCTTTTACACTCTGCCCCAAAACCCCTCCCATCTAACACCCCAACAAATCTAGTACCAATATGACACCATACATAGTTATTGCAATATAATTGACTATATTCCTTATGCTATACCCTACGTCCTCACGATTACTGTGTAACAACCAATTTGTACTTCTTAATCCATTCCCCTTTTTCACTCATCCACAAACAACCTCCCTTCTGGAAATCATCAAATTTTTCTGTGTTATCCATGAGTTTGTTTCTGTTGTTTGTTTGTTTTGTTCTTTAGATTCCACACATAAGCAAAATCTCACTGCATCTGTCTTTCACTGTCTGATATACCTCACTCAGCACAATTCCTTCCAGGTCCATCCATGCCACCACATTTGGCAAGAACCCATTCCCCTCCCTGGCCAAGCAATATTTCATTGTATATAAGTACCACCTCCTCTTTATCTACTCTTCCATCAGCAGACACCCAGGCTGCCTTCACATCTAGGCCATTGTAAAAAATGCTGCATGAGCATATGGATGCATACGTCCCCCTGTAGTAGTGTTTTGGGTTTCTTCACATAAATACCCTGAAGTGGGATTACTGGGTCCTTCTCTGTCTCTTGTGCCAGACTTTGTTTTAAAGTTTACTTTGTCTGGTCTAAATAGTGCTACCACAGATGTTTTGTTGTTTTTCTTTTTCTTTTCCATTTTCATGAAATATCTTTTTTCTATCCTGTTTCCTTCTGTCTCTGTGTGTCTTCCAATCTGAAGTGAGTCTCTTGTAAGCTTCATATAAGGGTCTTGTTATCTTATCCATTCAGCCCTCCTATGTCTTTTGAGTGGAGCATTTAATCCATTTACATTGAAAATAATTGTTGATAGACAGGTAGTAATTGCCATTTTATTATTTATAATTTTGAGCTTTTGTTTTTGCATCTTAAAGAATTCCCTCTAACATTCCTTATAATACTGGTTTGGTGATGATGAACTCCTTTAGCTTTTTCTTGTCTGAGAAGCTCTTTATGTGTCCTTTGATTCTAAATGATAGATTTTCTGGGTTGAGTAATGTTGGTTGTAGGTCCTTGCTTTTCATATTTTGTGCCAGTCCCTTCTGGCGTGCAAAGTTTCTGTGAAAAATCAGCTGACAATCTCATGGGAGCTCCCTTACAAGTTACCAGTTGCCTTTCTTTTGCTGCTTTTGCTTCTTTGTCTTTAACCTTTGCCATTCTAATTAACATGTGTCTTGGTGTGGGCCTGTTTGGGTTCATCTAGTTTGGGACACTTTGTGCTTCCTGGACTTGTATGTCTATTTCCTTTGCCAGGTTAGGAAAGTTTACAGTCATTATTTCTTCAAAGAGGTTCTCAATCCCTTGCTTTATCTCTTCTCTTTCTGGTACCCCTGTGATGCGAATGCTGGTACGCTTGATATTGTCCCAGAGGTCTCTTAAACTACCCTCATTATTTATTTTTTTTTGAGTCTTTTTTCTTTTTGCTTTTCTAATTGGGTGTTTTCTGCTACCTCATCTTCCAAATTGTTAATTCAATCCTCTGCTTCATCTAGCCTGCTTGTGATTCCTTTTAGTGTGTTCTTCATTTCAGTTATTGTATTCTTCACTTCTGAGTGGTTCTTTTTTATGGTTTCTATGTCCCTTTTTATGCTTTCTATCTTTTTGCTGAAGTTCTAAGCTCCTTAAGCATCTTTATAACCATTGTTTTGAACTCTGTCTCTGGTAGGTTGCTTGCCTCCATTTTGTTTAGTTATTTTTCTGGATTTTTCTCCTGTTTTTTCATTTAGAATGTATTTCTTTGTTTCCTCATTTTGGCTGCCTCTCTGCTTCTTTCTGTGTATTAGGTAGATCTGCTATGTACCCCAGTCTTGGCCAGGTGGCCTTATGTAGTAGGTGCCCTGTGGGGCCCAGTGGCACAGTCTCCCTGGGCACCTGCACGAGTATCCCTTGTGTGAGTTTTGTGTGCTCTCTTGTTGTGGTTGAGCTTTGGTTTCTATTGGCAGGTCAGTGGGTGGGGTTGAGCCTCAGACTGATTGGCTGTAGGGTTTGGCCACATTGACAGCTTATAGGCTGCTATGTGCGGGACTTACCCACTGAGTGGGATTTGCCCCAGAGGGCTATGGTGCTTGTTAGACTGCCCTTTGGGTGTGCCACTTTTGGGGCTAATTGGGCAGTGCTGTGCTGTGGTCCAAAGCCAACCTTCAAGTATGTTGGTTCAGGGGCCTATTGCAAGGAGCTCTGGTGCAGGCCCAGGTCACCCAACGCCTGTGACCAGCCAAGGATTACCTGGTAAGTGCCACAAAGCAAACTGTGGTTGTTCACTGACTGTGTTCACCCTGTAGACATGTGGGAGAGGCCACACTGTAAATCGAGGATGTCTGCCACCTGGGATAGCTCTATAAAAAGTCAGGACACCCTGAGGTCTGCTGCTATCTGCCAGTTCCTTTAAGGTTTAGCCACTGATAAAGCCTTGTATGATATGCAAGTCAGGCAAGACCAGGTCTCTGGGAGTCACTAGAGTGGGAAGAGTTGTAGTCACCAGTTTAATGTAAATTCTGATTTGGTACCAGTGCTGAGCCTGAAGCTACTCAGCAAAAATCTCAGAGCACACTGAGGACAGTCGCTGCCCACCTGGGGTCTGTTGGACTCTGACAATTTTCCAAAAAAAGGTGCAATGTGGGTGGGGCTGGCTTCTCTTGGTGAAGGTGGCTCTGGCTTTAGGGGAGTTGGGGGAGGCGGTGTCCCAGTGAGTCAGCAGGGTGGAGCTCTGGAGTTTACCAGACCAATTAGATTCAGATTTGGCCACAAGCATAGAGGGAGGGTCCAACACAGGAAAGATGGTGCCAGCCTGCCAGCTTCATGGAAGGAGGACCCCTCACAGGGAAAATGCTGACTGTCTGCCAGCCCTTGTCTTGCACCCACACAACTCAGTCTGCACCCTTACACCCCGATATGTCCTCAACACCCTCGAGTCACTGTCCCTCTGCTGAAGCCCAAGCTGAGTACCTGGGAGTGACAGAGTCTGTATTCAGGCCCTTTAAAAGGAGGACTGGGTTTCCTGCCACCTTCTACCCCAGCTGGATGGTCTTCAGAATCTCCACTGTTTTTCAGACAGATGTTGCGGGGCTCCTCTTCCCCACACGAGTACTCTGGGCTAGGGAGGCTGGTGGGGGGCTAGGGCTCCTTGCTCTTCTGGGGGGAAACTCTTAGGCCAATCTATCCCTCCTAGTTCTCAACCACCACACAGAGGTTTGAGTCTAGCCAGGTCCATGTCTCCACCCCTCTGGACATGTCTTCTTCTTTATAGCCTTATAAAGCCTTAAAAAAACAGAAGGTTATAAAACTTCTGTTCAGCCAGACTTCAGATGGCTGTCCAGGTTGATTGTTATATAAGTTAATTGTAATTTTAATTTGCTCATGGAAGGTAGCAGGCACAGTGTTTATCTACTCTGCCATCATGGATCTTCCCACTCTGTTTTGATTACTGTAGATTTGCAGTATGTTTTCAAATCAAGAAGTGTCAGTTTTCTGAATTTGTTTTTCTTTTTTAAAAATTGTTTTGGCTTTTTGGGATCCCTTTCAATTCCATATTATTGTGAAAATTGGCTTTTGCATATCTGCAAACAAAAGTTCAGGAATTTTGCTAGGGATTATATTGAATTTACAGATAATTTTGCATAGTATTACCATCTTAGCAATATTAAGTCTTATTACCCATAAACAGACATACCTTTCTATTTATTTAGTTATTTAATTTCATTCAGCAATGTTTTCAGTGAACAAGTCTTTTACCTTTTGATTAAATTTATTTTTAAGCATTTTATTCTTTTAGATGCTATTGGAAATGGAATCATTTTCTGAATGTTTCTTTTTCAGATTGTTCATTGCCATTGAATAAAAACAATTGATTTTTGCATGTTGATTTTGTTCCCTCGCTTTTGCTGAATGTATTTAATAGTTCCAGCAGGCTTTGGGTTTGAGTGTTTGTGTGTGTGTGTGTGTGTGTGTGTGTGTGTGTGTGTGTGTGTGCATGTATTCTTTGGAATGTTTTATACACAGGATCATGTCATCTGCAAATAGGGATAGTTTTATTTGTTCCTTTCTAATTTAGATAAATTTGGTTGTTTTTTGTTTTTTGTTTGTTTGTTTGTTTTTATCTTGCCTAACTTCCCTGGCTAGAGCTCCCAGTACACTGTTGAACTGCAGTGGTGAAAGTGGGCAATTTGTCTTGTTTCTGATCTTAGGGGAAAGGTTTTCAACTTTTCACCTTTGAGTATAAAGTTAGCTATGGGTTTTTCACAAATGCCCTTTACAATTTTGAGAAAGGTCTTTCCATTACTAGTTTTTATCATGAAATGGTGCTAGATTTTCCAAATGTTTTTCTGCATTCATTGAGAAAATCACGTTTCTATTTTTCTTTCGTTCCATTAATGTAGTGTGTTACATTGATTGAATTTCTTACGTCAAATTATAAGGTCATGGTGTGTAACCCTTTTAATACACTGTTCAATTCAGTTTCCTACTATTTTGTAGAGAGTTTTGCATCCATATTGATAATGGACATTTGTCTGTAGTTTTGTTTTCTTGTAGTGTCTTTGGTATCCAGGTAATACTGGTTTCCTATAATAAGTTAGGAAGTGTTCCTTCCTGTTCTGTATTCTGGAAGGGTTTAAAAACCATTGATGTAACCTAGAAGAAATGGACAAGTTCTTAGAAACATATAGCATTCCTAGGCTAAACCATGAAGAACTGGAAAATCTAAACAGACCGATCACCAGTAACGAAATTGAATCGGTCATCCAAAACCTTCCCAAAAGCAAAAGTCCGGGACCAGATGGCTTCACTAGTGAATTCTACCAAACCTTCAAAGAGGATCTAATACCAATTCTGCTCAAACTCTTCCAAAAAATTGAAGAAGAGATAGTACTCCCTAACTCATTTTATGAGGCCAACATTACCCTGATACCAAAACCTGGTAAGGACAACACAAAAAAAGAAAACTACAGACAAATAGCTCTGATGAATACAGATGCAAAAATCCTAAACAAAAATCTAGCAAATTGAATACAACAATGCATTAAAAAGATTATTCATCACAACCAAGTGGGGTTCATCCCAGGGGCACAAGGATGGTTCAACATCCACAAATCCATCAATATGATACATCACATATACAAAATAAAGGACAAAAATCATATGATTATATCAATTGATGCAGAAAAAGCATTTGACAAGATTCAACATCCATTTATGATTAAAACACTTAATAAAATAGGTACAGTAGGAAAATACCTTAGCATAACAAAGGCCATATATGACAAACCCTCAGCTAATCTCATAATTAATGGTGAGAAACTGAAGCCCATTGCTCTACATTCAGGAACACGACAGGGCTGTACCCTATCACCTCTGCTTTTCAACGTAGTGTTGGAAGTCCTTGCCCAGAGCAATCAGGCAAGAGAAAGAAATAAAAGGCATCCAAATTGGGAATGAAGAAGTTAAATTGTCACTCTTTGCAGATGACATGATGCTATATATAGAACACCCTAAAGACTCTACCAAAAAGCTATTAGAAACAATCATCGAATACAGTAAAGTTGCTGGCTACAAAATCAACGCACAAAAGTCCATTGCCTTCCTATATACTAACAATGAAATCTCAGAAAAAGAAATACAAAAAACAATTCCTTTTGCAATTGCAGCAAAGAGAATAAAATACCTAGGAATAAACTTAACCAAGGATGTGAAAGACCTATATGCTGAAAACTATAAGTCATTTTTAAAGAAATTGAAAAAGACACAAAGAAATGGAAAGACATTCCATGCTCATGGATTGGAAGAATCAATGTAGTTAAAATGGCCATATTACCCAAAGCAATATACAGATTTAATGCAATCCCCATCAAAATCCCAATGGCATTTTTTAAAGAAATAGAACAAAAAATCATCAGATTTGTTTGGAACCACAAAAGACCCTGAATAGCCAAAGCAATCTTAAGAAAAAAGAACAATACTGGAGGTATCACACTCCCTGAATTTAGCTTGTACTACAGGGCTACAATAATCAAAACTGCATGGTATTGCCAGAAAAACAGACACATAGACCAATGGAATTGAATTGAGAACCCAGAAATAAAACCACATAAATATGGACAGATAATTTTTGACAAAGAAGCTAAAAACACACAATGGAGGAAAGACAGCCTCTTAAATAAATGGTGCTGAGAGAATTGGATAGCCATGTGCAAAAGAATGAAACTGGACCGCTATCTGTCACCAGGTACCAAAATTAATTCAAAATGGATCAAAGACTTAAGCATAAGATCTGACACAGTAAACTGCATAGAAGAAAACATAGGTACTAAACTTATGGACCTTGGGTTCAAAGAGCATTTTATGAATTTGACTCCAAAGGCAAGGGAAGTAAAAGCTAAAATAAACGAATGGGACTATATGAAACTTAAAAGCTTCTGCACAGCAAAAGAAACCATCAACAAAATAAAGAGGCAACCAACTGAATGGGAGAAGATTTTTGCAAACAGTGCCTCCGATAAGGGGCTAATATCCAAAATATACAAGGAACTCATGAAACTCAACACCAAAAAAACAACCCAATTGAAAAATGGGCAGATGACCTGAAGAGACATTTCTCCAAAGAGGACATACAAATGGCAAATAAACATGAAAAAATGCTCAACATCACTAATCATCAGAGAAATGCAAATAAAAACCACAATGAGATATCACCTCACCCCAGTCAGAATGGCTATCATCAACAAGACAAATAGTAACAAGTGTTGGAGAGGCTGTGGAGAAAAAGGAACCCTCATACACTGTTGGTGGGAATGCAGACTGGTGCAGCCGTTATGGAAGGCAGTGTGGAGGTTCCTGAAAAAATTACGAATAGAATTACCATATGACCCAGCAATCCCTCTACTGGGTATCTACCAAAAAAATCTGAAAACATTTATACATAAAGACACGTGTGCTCCAATGTTCATTGCAGCTTTGTTTACAGTGGCCAAGACATGGAAACAACCGAAATGTCCTTCGATAGATGAATGGATAAAGAAGTTGTGGTATATATACACAATGGAATACTATTCAGCGGTAAAAAAAGATGATATAGGAACATTTGTGACCACATGGATGGATCTTGAGAGTATAATGCTAAGTGATATAAGTCAGACAGAAAAAGCAGAGAACCATATGATTTCACTGATATGTGTTATATAAACCAAAAACAACAAAAGAACAAGACAAACAAATGAGAAACAAAAACTCATAGACACAGACAATAGCTTAGTGGTTACCAGAGGGTAAGGGGGGAAGGGAGTGGGAGATGAGGATAAGGGGGATCAAATATATGGTGATGGAAAGAAAAAAAAAAGTTAAATAACCGAGGAAAAAAAATCTATGCATTTAATAAATTAACTGTGCTGTGAAAAAAAAATTGATTTTAATTCTTCATTCAATATTTGATGAAATTCACCAGTGTAGCCATCTGGTCCTAGACTGTTTTTGTTGAGAGGCTCTTGATTATTTACTCAATCTCCTGTTATAAAACTTTTCAGATTTTTAATTTATTTGTTAATCAATTTTAATAGTTTGTGTTTCCAGGAATTTATCTATATCATGTAGATTGATAAATTGTTCAGGTATAATTTTTCATAGTAATTTCTTATGATCATTTGTGGTTTTGTAAGGTTGGTAATAAGGCCCCACTTTTCTAATCGAAATTACTATTTCAATAGATAATTAGTTATTTAGATCTATTTTTCCCTTAGTCTAACTAAAGGTTTGTCAATTTTGCTAATATATTCAAAGAATATATCATTTGCTTCTGTTAACTATCTCTATTGATGTTCTATTCTCTATTTCTTTTAGCTCTATTCTTGTCTTTATTATTCCTTCCTTTTACTAGCTTTGGGTTTAGTTTTTGTTGTTTGTTCTTCACAGTATAAGTTAAGTTACTGATTTGAGATCTTTCTTCTTTTTTAATGTATGCATTTACATCTACAAACTTCCCTTTTAGCACTGCTTTCACTTTATCCCATAAATTTTGGTATGCTATGTTTCATTTTCATTTGTTTCATTTTTACTTTGTAATTTCTCTTGTGACTTCCTCTCTAACCCATGAATTGTTTATGAGCATGATATTTAATTCTATTTATTTGTGAATGTTCCATTTCGCCTTCCGTTATTAATTTCTATCTCATTCCCTTGGTTCTGAGAATGTATTTTGTATGATTTCAATCTTTTGAAACTTATCAAGACTTATTTTGTGGCCTCATATATGGTCTATCTTGGGAAATGTTTCGTGTACACTTGAGAAGAATGTGTACTGTGCTCTTTTTGGTAGAGTATTCATTGCATCTCTGTTAGGTCTAATTGGTTTATGGTGTTTTCCAAGTCCTCTATTTTCTTATTCTTTTGTATAGTTGCTCCATCCATTACCAAAAGTGAGGTATTAAGGCTCCAAATATGATCATAGAACTGTCTTTCTTTAATCCTTCAATTTTGGTTTAACATGTTTGGGGGTTCTGTGTTAAGTATGTATGTGTTTATAATCATTATATCTTCCTGTTGGATTGAAATTTTTATCAAAATGTAATGTCCTTAGTTGTCTTTTATAAACTTTTTTTACTTTAGGTCTATTTTATTTGATATTAATATAGCTATTTCAGCTTTCATTTGTTTACCATTTGCAGGAAATATATTTTCCCCATATTTTTACTTTCAACCTTTTGTCTTTTATCATAAGAGAATCTTTTATAGACATCATATAAGTGAGTCATGTTTTATTCATCATCTCTGCCTTTTGATTGAAGAGTTTAACCCATTTAAATCTAAGTAATTACTGATAAGGAAGAATCTACTTCTCCCATTTAGCTTTCTTTTCTATATGTCTGTTTTGTTGTTGTTCCTTGATTTCCACTTTACAGCCTTCTTAAAATTTATATTTGTAGTATACCATTTTGATTCTCTTCTTTTCATTTCTATATCTTTTAAATTGATTTTCTTAGTTGTGACCATAGGATTAAAATTAACATCTTAAATTTATAACAGCCTAATGTGAATAATACCAACTTAGTTTAATAATCTACAAATACCTTACTCTCATACATCTTCATCTCTCCCCCTTATATTATTATTGCCAAAGATTACATCTTTATGTTATTTTATTTACCTATTAGTGTATTTATAGTATTATATTTATTTTATATTATATCCTTTCTGTGCCCATTAACATAGATTTATAATTTTTCTTTTAGGCATTTGCCTTTTAAATTACATATTTTTTAAAAAATAGGAGTTACAAACCAAAAGTACATTAATACTGGCTTTTGTATTTACAAATGTAGTTACTTTTACTAGTGAGTTAGAGGAAACAATGGCAAGCACCTTGCATCAGTCCTTCAGGTAGCCCCAGACAGGTTAGAACAAACAAGCACAATTCTTTGAGAATAATATCTGCTTTGCTCCTTCAAGGAGAAGGGACTAAGGTCCCACACTTGGAATGTGGGCTGTGGTCTTCCATATTGGTGCCATGTTGGGGGTTGGCAAAGGCAATTAAAAGCATACAGAGTTTTTTTTACTATTTTTTATGTTGCCCTTTTCTTGATTCAGCTGTCTCTTGCTTGCTATAAACCTTTGTCTGTTTCCCAGAGTTCTGACCAAGTTGATTCTGACAGTTTTTGTTTGATTTTTTGATGTTTCTGTAGAGGGATGGACCTTGGAGCCATCTACTCTGCCATTTTTGCTGATGTCCTCCATCGTATTTTCTTTTAAAGCATGTATTTAAGCCCACTACAACGGACTTGAATAGGTCACATCCCCACCACATCCCCTACATATGCGCTGAGAGAAGTGGCTTCATGCTTGCCTGCTCATTGCTATCAAAAACAGCCACATGCTTGCTGTGAGTAACAGAAATGTACATAGGACTCTGTCTACCTTGGATCTCACTTCTAGGCCTTTCTCTGAATACTTATCAAAATTAAATACTCCTTATTCAGATTATTTTAGTTACTTCCCAAAGCACAATCCTTATAGGTCATCTACTTTCCCCAGCATTCTCATCCCTAAACAACACTGCATATCCTTTCTGTGAATGAATATTCACACAGTGAATGCTTCACTGCACCCCATCTCCTCCCGCACGCTCATTGTACTTTCTGGAACTCCCATTCAAGGATCAGCAAATTTCTCTAACCCTTCTCTAAACATTCCCTCTACCACTTTGCCTTAATTGAAACCTGTCTATTCTCTGGAGGCAGTAACCCCCTTCAGTCCTTTCAAGCAGAAGCTGTTTATATTTTCAAACTATTTAAAGTTTGTGAGTCAGAATAAATGCCCCTCTTAGTTCCTCCCTACCACTTTCGGACCACAGTTCTCCATCTGTCTTTTATTTCATGTTTATAAAATTTAACTTTTAAAAGAAATAAAATGCTTGGCCAAAATTTTAAATCAGGTATACATTTGAAAGCAAACACTTTTTCACCCCAGAACCCAGCCCCCCAGCTATCTATCAGTATGTATATGTATGTGTATTCTGCATAGGCACAGACACATGTACACATGTACACAAATAGACACATACCTGCATCTTTACACAAGCGTTTACACATGTAGACAGCCATGGGCATACACACATGGACATGCTCACATATGTTTGTTTTTATAAAATGAGATCATGCTAGTCACACTTTAAGTTTAACAATAAGCCATTTGGAAGTACTATATTTAGAAAAGTGCACAAATCAGCATGGTGAATTATCTTAAAGTGAACGTACACATTTAACAGTTTTCCACTACGTAATATTTTCACTTAATACCACATTGTGGGGATCTTTCCAATCACCATATAGATTTCAAACTCACCCTACGCATATATAGGGGTCTATTCTAGGTCTGAACTTATAATTTATGTAATTAGTCCTGGATCTTTAGGCCTTTTGTATTATTATTTTACTCTTAGAAAATGCTACAATGATTATCCTTGTGCATGCCTTTCTTATCACATTTATGAGCACATCTGAAAACGGAAATTTCTCACTGTCTACTGCCAACTTCTCCAAGTCTGCTTGGCAGGCTCTCCTTGGTTGTGAGAGGAAGTATGACATACGAGCTGGAAGGCTACAGCCTGGCCTTTGTTACCTCCAGGCTCCATCATCCCCATAGATAGTTACAAGCTCAGCTCTGTACCCGTCTCTCCGACTGTCATCCCAGCCTCCAGAAGAGCCACTGAACTTCGTAGTGATGCTGCTGCTCTCTCACGGGGCAGGCCAGGTGGCCCTAATGAATGTGAGGTCCTCAGGGTTCTCCTATGGAGTCTCACCCTCAGGGGAACTTCTGGATTCATTATGTATGCATTCCAGCATGGCTGCCTGCCTCAGCCTCTTTATTTCCTCTGCCTTCTTCTAGGACAACTCAGGCATGTCCACTTCATTTAGTGTTGGCCATCACTTTCTCCAGGTTTCAAAGAACTCCCTAGTAGCAAGTTTGCTCATGGGGTTAAACTTGCTAGAGTTAGTGAAGAAAAATACAGGATGTCCAGTTAAATTTGACTTTCAGATAAATAACAAATACTTTTTAGCATAAGTATGTCCCAAATATTGCATGAGATATACTTTTATCTTATCTGGAAACCCTCCCTGGGGTCCTTGCCAGATGTCCAATTTCATGCCTCCAAAAGTGTCCCCAAATCAATAGATTCTTGCTTATCCAGTCTATGTTCTGTTTCCCTTGATCAAGCATGCTCAAAATCCAATGCCAGGGGCAACCTGGCTCCTATCAGGGCTTTCCAGGTAATTCTTGCAGCTCCTTCCATATATATTCTCTTTCTTCCCTTATTAAGTCCAGTACATTCCTAGCTAGATGATGCTGGGATTTAACCCTAAGTATTGGCCTGGAGGCTAAGACAGGAAGTGGAAGCAACACCTATTACTTTGCAGAGGAGAAGCCTCTGCAGCATCTTCAAGCCTGGGGAAGTATTGGCTCTTCCTACGAAAGGGTGGGCGTGCTGTGCAGGTTCTGAGGGTCTGGGTGGTCTGCACAGCCATGAACTTCTGGAATTTGCATCCAGGCATCCCATCTGATGTTTAGAATCCCAGGCTTTGCCAGCCAAGGCCCTGATTACTGGTGTGCTGGTTGGTAAGTGTTTAACAACCAGCTCTCTGAAAAGGGGAGGGGGAATGCCCCTGAATCTTAGTATCTGCTGATTTTCATGGTACAAATCTTCTACCATGGCTGATTTCAAGCTATGAATATGATTTCATTGAACATGGAGCTCTGAAAAGACATTAATAATCATGAACTAGGAAAAGCTAAGTTCAGCATACCACTGGCCCTGTCCTTAGCATACCAGACTTTGGCTGAGCATGTTTAAACATCTCTGGAGCTCTGTGACTCTATCAGGGCCTGTGTCTGTTGCACAGCTGTGTCCACTCTTCTGCTGCAAGAGATAAGGGCCTCTTTGTAAGCTACAAAAGAGGCCATCTGCCTCACACTTAGCTTGCTAATGGCCCTCAGTCTTCCATTTTCCCTCTACAGAGTAGCTATACAATGTTGCAGTAATCAGACAACTCTGCCATCCTTGTAGGCATCGTTCTCCACATATTTTTCAAATACCTGAATAATTTCACCTACAAGGACATTCTCCTCCCCTGGCACTTTCCCCATGTCACCACCAGTAAAATCTTCAGCAATTGGGTTCTTCTTTGGGCTACAGACTACCTCATCTCACAAGACTCAGAATGACAATCTGTTGTCCACTGGGAGGTAAAGGAGCCAGTCTCCAAGCCTAATCTTTTACTGTCTATTTTCTTGGACAACTCCTGGCACCATTAGTGTTAGTTCTCGTTCCCCAAGAAGCAGATGCCAAAATGGGATTAAATGAGTAAATTATTTACTGAGAAATATGCCTTTGAATTATAAATGAAAGGGAGTAGGGAAAGGTGGTGAGCTATCAGACCATGATGCAGGTCTGAGCTCTCTAAAGGAAGTAGGGAAGGAAGCAATTGGAAAGTATAATCATAGATTACAGTGCATTTCTAAGAAAGTTCCAGCTGGGCTGATGATGAAGAGCCCTCAGTCAAAAGTTACATGCCAGAGAAGTCCTGCACCTCACAGGAATGGCCTGCACTAGGACCTCAAGTGTCTCCACAATTGACAAGTGGGATGTGGGGAGGGGAAGGCAGCCGTGCAGGTGTGGATCCATAGGTCCTCAGTCAACCACAGCCTCTACAAAAGGAGAGTTGAGCCCTGCATTGCACGGCTGCCATAGCTGTGTTTCCTGGAAATTGTATCTAAGTTATATCTATATGTAAATTATATCTAAAGACTTAATGGATTGAATTTAAGAATTTGGGTCCAGAATGGATCATTGGTAATGTTGTGGACTTCATATCGCATTAGTTTAGAAGGCTCATGACATCTGATGTACCTGCAATTAGCGATGCTCATACTGACTCTTGGGTTCAGGCAGTAACAGTCTCATCACTGAAGTGCTGTCATCCTGGTTCACAATCTTCCTCACCAGTGACTTCCTTACATCTACCATCTCAGCCACCCATGACCATCATCTTAATGTGGAAATTGTCATTTCTGAAACCTTGACATCTTCAAAATACTCAAATGATCATCCCCAGTGTCATGTATCCATTTGTCAAGCACATTTCACAAGCGTTCTGCCTGGTTTGCTCCAGTGTCAATAATGTAACTTTTCAGTCTCATCAAGAAGTAAGTTTGGTGGAAAATGGTGCATGTTTCTTTAGCATTTACCAGCTTTCAAGTTCTGTATTTGACTTTGTAAATCTTATTTAATTATCACAAAATCGTCTGAGGCAGGTGTGATTATCCCTATTGTACAGACAGTAAATGCCAGAGCTGGATATGAAACTGCTGACCTTGGAGTCCACACCCAGCTAACAGAGACAGCCTGACAAGGCAGGCATAGGAATTTATACTCAATGTTGTAAGTAAAAAAAAAAAAAAAAAAGAAGGAACCAATGGGGATTTTTAAGTAGAGAAGTAATGTAATTCAAATAGTATATTTTAAAAACCAGTGTGAGGATATAAAGCAGGTGGATTAAAGGAGGGGAAAACGAAAGACCTCTGAGAGCTCATTGAGAAGGCAAGCATGTTTATCTGGAGGCTCACATGGGGGCAGGTGTATTAAGAATAAAGAAAAAGGGACAGGATTTGGAAGGGGAAATTTTGCCTGACATACCAAGAGTTAAGAGTCAAAAATTATTCCAGATTTTGATGCGAGGTGAGTGGGAGAACTGGGTTGACCTTGAAAGCATGGTGAGAGGGTGTGGCTAGCATGGGAGGCACGGGTTGTTAGTGGAGTCATGAATGGGGAGGAGAGCTTCTGAAGAAGCTGTGGGAGGAGAGGGCACAGGGCCAGTGGCCGTGTTCTGGGGAGGAGAGAGGGAGCTGAGATTGCAAAGCAACACAAAGAGCCAACAGTGCATTTGAAGGAGAATCAGACAGTGAAGAACCAAGAAGTCAAGTGTGTAATATTGAAATCATGTTATTTTAAAGGTTTTTACATTTTCCGAAGTATTTGAAGTAAAGGCCTTATAAACAATATTCAGTTTAGCATGTTTGGCTGAATAATAACATTAATAATAGGGCTTTCTTTTTAATGGAAATTTTTGCAATTAAGCCAGGGATGTGACATGTTCCATGAAAAGAAAGACTAGATGTGGTTGCACAATTAAGTTTAAAAGGCCAGTAATTATAGAACAACCAAATAGGTCTTCAGACAAAGAGAAGTCCTGTTCAGAAGAAAGGTGTTTGGAGTCTGGCCACATTTACTCATCATTCCTGAATGTATGGATACTTTTAGAACATCCTGTCCTTAGCCAGCAACCTTGACTCCCAGCCCCTTCTCTAAAATTGCAGCTCTGGTGATAGCTGCCCCCGAAATACTGGCTTTTCTCCAGGACTGTGGCAAGTAAATATCGCTTGGTTTCTTTCCTTTGAAAATTGTGAGATTTTATGTCTTTTAAGGCCTTAAAACTTACACAGCCTTTGCTGGTGTTTAAGCTGTCTCTACCACTGGTGTGTTCCTTTTTACAAATGTTTAGGCAAGAGCTCACCGAATTTAAAAAATCCGCTAAACAGATGTGCCAAGCACATTAAACATAATAAATAAAAAAAATGAAGCCTCACAGAACTGGAAATTGTTCATCAGGCGAGCTCACTGCCAGCCAAAAAGCCTCTGTGCTCCAGAAGCATGTACTTTGTGATACTGTGACTTACAATAACAAATATGTACTTGCTTCATCCCTATCCCTGGCAGGGTTACAAAAACCCTTGGACGTTCCTAAGTGCAGAGCGCAATAAAGGTGTATTAACATTCATAACAAGCCCCTTTCAACCACACCTGAGTTTATGTCAATAAGGTGACTTTGGAAGGCCCCTAAGGATGGGGGCTGGTTGCCAGAAGAACCGACCGTGTGATTGGAGGGTTGGAACTTTCAGTCTCACCACCTGACCTTAGAGGAGGAAAGAGGGGATGAAGGGTAGTCAATCACCAATGACTAATGACTTAATCAATCATGCCTATGTAATGAAGCCTCCATAAAAACTCAAAGGATGGGTTTCGGAGAGCTTCTGGGTTGGTGAACACAAGGAGATCCAGCAAGAGTGATTGCTGGGAGAGGGCATGGAAGCTCCATGACCTTTCCCCATACTTTGTTCTATGTATCTCTTCCATCTGGCTATTTCTGAGTTACATCCTTTTATAATAAACTGGTGATCTACTAAGTAAAATGTTTCTCTGAGTTCTATGAGCTGCTCTAGTAAATTAATTTAACCTAAGAAAGGCAACCTCCGATCAATATGCAGCTGGTCAGAAGCACAGGTGACAACCTGGGCTTGCAACTGACATCTAAAGGGCAGGGCGGGGGTGGCAGTCTTATAGGACTGAGCCTTTAATCTGAAGGGCCTAACACTATCTACAGGTAGGTAAAGTCATGATTGAATTGAGTTGCAGGGCATCCAGCTGGTATCTGAGCATTGGTTGGTGGTGTGGGGACACCTGACCCACTCACCCCTGACCATACTGGAACTGGATGCAGAACTCATACTCAAAGGCCATGCATGTAAACAATCCTATCAATATTTCTTGCACTGTGTTCTAATGCAGGGTACACAGTTTTGGGGTTTTACTTTTATTCTAGTTTTACAGACATTTCCCAACCCACAGTAAATTAGTAGTTAGTTGTGTGTGTGTGTGTGCGTGTGTGTGTGTGTGTGCACGTGTGTGTCTTTGGGAGACTGTGGGCAGAGTGCAGAAGGCCCACAGAGTCAGAGACAGAGACAGGAAGAAGACCTATCAGCAGGGAGAAGCAGAGCAGTGTGATAGTGAAGAGAAGACAAGAATCCCAAAGCAGAAATAAGAACCAAAATGAGAAAGGCAGCCCAGAGTCCTTTACTGTCACAGCAAACAGGCTTGATTACCAAACATAACCTCTGTTGCCCTAGAAGGTATCATTGCACAAGACAAAACTAAAGTTCAGTGGACACCCTCAGCCTTAAAGAATCACTTAGATTATATGCCTTATTTTTCCTGTCAAGAAAGATGTACTATATTTAAGAAAGCTATCCATCCAAAATGGATTTGTTTTAGCATTTTCCAAAAATATTTTGAGGCTTATTAAAGTAGGATTTGGTGACTTTACATTTTAAGTTAGATAATTGTACCCCCACTAATGTTGGATAAATGAAGTTTTACTATCATACAGTTCTCCTGCTGTGTATAATGATGCCACACTGAATAATTTGAAATAGATAGAAATTAAAGGTTTTGAACTCTGACACGAAGATTTCTTTTTTAATTAAATATGGTATATATATATATATATATATATATATATATATATATATACACACACACACACACACATTAATAAACACATTATGCCTCTAAGGTGAATTTCTCTGTACATGGAATCAAAATCTCTCATTTATTTATATATATTGAATTTATATGCTAAATTTTTTCCAAATCTTTCATAAACAGAAACAAAATAAAGAAAATAATCCAGTGCTTTTCAGAATTGGCAGCCAGACAGTGTGAAACAAGAGAAAGGCCTTCAGGGGAGCTGGGTCAAGTTTGGAGCGAGTCAAAAGCTATTGGTGTGGCCTTGAACAAGCCATTTTGTCCCTCAGAGTCTTGGTTTACTCACTTATGAACGATTCAAGTGTGTGGAAACTTGTACATATCAGAAGCATTTCTAGAGCTGCTAGGTCTCAACCACGGTCAGGTAAGTCAGACAAGGTCTCTGGCTTAATAGGTTTTCAAAGAACCTGGAAACTATTTTGAACTTTTGGGATGAATAAAGCCAGAAATGAATTCAAGACAAATGACCTGCAGATTTTAGTTGCAAAATACTAAAGAATACAAAATTCACCCCCTGCTTAACATCTACAGAAAAATCACGTTTCATTTCTCTTACCTAGAAGCGCTAAGCTCGATCTAGCCGGGGGTCCGTGCTGCCTCAGCACCACCTACTGGCTCCGGGGGGAATGGTCCGCCCACCCCAGCCCAGTCTGGCTAGTTCACCTCACCCAGACCTCTCCATCAGGTGACCAGGTGGAAATGCTGCTGGGAGGTTGGGCCATCGTGATGTGGAAAGCTGGGAGGAATGTAAGGCCTGAAGGCTTAACACAGCTTCCCGCCTGGCAGGACCTCACACAAACAAACCAATATGATTGGTCTAAATATTATAAGACAGGAATCAATTTTGTGTGAGTATATCTAATGTAGGCAACAATAAGATCACATAACTTAGAGGTGAAACTCCAAACCAAGCCTGTGACTCCCCATCCCATACGTGTTTCCTCTATGGACATGCCTGGTAGAGGGTGGCTGAGGCAGGCACCAGCTTACTCTCTCCTGTGAACCCGCCATGGCAGAGAGCCTGGTGTTGGCAGATGCCCAGGGCATATCTACCAGACAAAGAAGAGCCCCTGGGCCCCTCTTCTGCTTCTAAAGGTCGTTCTTAACACTTTACCAGGCTATATATTGGCTTAGTGATTTTCTATCAGGATTGTATCTGGTTCGGCTTTCGGGAGAAAATGAAATATTTGTTCCTTAGAAAGACATAAACTGAATACGAGTAGTGTTCTGCTACCTGGGTTCCTCCATGAAGCGGAGCCAGAGACAAAAACATATGTGTGGTTGTTTTATTTCGTGGGAATGGGGTGCAATACAAGGAGCATAAAGCAGGGAAGGAGGGAATACTAATACAAAAACGTGTTCTCCAAGGACTTCTACTACTGCTACTGATGTTCTGTCCAACCTGGATCTTCTGAAAAGCATTCCAAAATGTGGCTCAGAACTGGGTTCCGCTGGGAATAAAGGCAGGCTCCACTTTGTGTCTCCCACCCTCTGGACTGTACAGGTGCAAATACAGCATGGGCCCCCCATCCTGCACTGCAGCCTCTAGTAAGCCCCAGGGCAAGAAGGATGAGGCATGCACAGGTGCTCATAGGTGTGAGATTGTACCTGCTAGAAGTATTCAGGGCCCTCCGAGAGATGGCTCTGGAGGAATATGAAATGTACACAAGAGGTGCCCAGTTCAACTATGATCCTTTTTTGGTTCAGCAATAAAATATTTTGGACATGTCACAGATGACTTATAACCACCAAAGTTATTAAAACATTATTGATGGACTTGGATGCTTTGCTGTGGCTGGGAATAAGGGTGAGTCACCTTTCAGCCTGCATAGTCTATAAAAGAGCACCTCTGTTAACTTCTGATGATTGGTGCCCTACCAGACTCTATCAGTCTTGCTGTGAATAATAACATTATATTTGGAAATCCATTCTGGAAACTAAGGCTATGCATGAATGGTTCCTAAAACACAGAGATTTATCATTTATTTGGCTAATTGTGTCTAACTAGGTAACTAAAATGCATAAGGATCCAAAGAGCATTTTACCACAATGAGGGATTAATTGAATAATTAATAGCCTTGTCCATTTAGCATGAATAATTAAGAAGCCCAAAGGATGTACAGGCTGAATTCCACTACAGTGAAAGACTTCTAGGCCTATCCTCATGGCATATTAAAAGCAATATTCAATACAACCAAATTGCAGGACACCCAAACTGTAAGCATTCGCTTAGAGTTTGTGATAAGATGTTTTCACACTGGGCAAAAAAAATCACTGGAGTTTTCAGCATTGCCGTCTGAGGATACATTGTGTCGTCTATTCATTTCTTGTCCAGAAACAAATCAATTGCTTCATTGTTAGTGTGGCATTTGGTGGAGAGAACGAGTCACAATTATTGATTTATTTAACACACGCATTTCTGGAGATTATCACACTTGTTTTAAATGCAAATAGGACATTATATATAAATGCAAAATACGCTGGGATTTTTCTATAGCTCGGTGCATCAGTCTCTGTACAAGTTACTCTTTGTAATCTAGTGTTCAGAATTCCGTTCTACCATGAAAACTTCACTACAGTGGGGGTCCTGCATAGCAGTAGGCTGTACCTTGGGACTATAACATCTGCTATTAGGACTCCATGGATTTTCATATAAAGCATCAAGGCTGTCTCTCCCTTCTTAAGCACATTTTCCTATAGTGATTGTGTACTGTCAGCAGGCAACAAGAATTTCTGGTGCATTGAATTACAAGGTAAGTGCTTTGGGTAAAATCCAAATTAAAATCGTGGTTTCTCTACTGATCACATGTAAAGATACAATTTAAATAGTTCCTTGATTAAAAGAGCAACATTTTAATGTGTCTTTAATCAAGATGCATCTTAGATTTGACTTGAATATTTAATATCAATTGTCTGGTGAGCTTTGCAATCAATCTTATCATACAAACATGAAAATACTGTCCTAAAGTAGAGCAACAACATACAGATCATTGCATTTCAGGATGGTGTATAGAGAGAATTTAAAAGCAGTCATGTAAGGTAGTGCTTCTCAATTTTTCTCCCCTCCAGCACATCTGTAGGATGTACCATGACTATAGGTGTGGTGGAAATTTAAAAAGACTCCTAGGTTGGGTGTTTGTTTTTTCTCCTCCCTCCCGCCCTCCCACACTTTTGAATAACTACACTGTGTGTGCTGCCCAAGGGGCCTTAAACATTACAAAGTCTGCTCAAATTGCACCCCCTCTCTCAGCCCTTCGCATTTGCCATTCCTACTTTATATTTTCCCTAGCAAATAGCACCATGTGTGTGGGGACAGAGCCCCAGAAAGTAGTTTACAGGCTCTCGGCCTCACGTGGAAGGGGTACTGGCTCGGGTGGTGAACGGCCGTCAGCTGTGGCTGATTGGCCGTGGGCTGTGGCCAGTTAGCCGATTGGCCGCTGGTATAACTGCTGCGGCTACGAAGGATTGCCGAGGAGCCGAGCAGAGCCGAGCAAAGCCGAAGAGAGCGGAAGAGGAGGGCCGAGGAGAACGGAAGAGGAGAGCCGAGAGACAGGAACAGAGGAGAGTGGAGAAGAGTCGTCCGTCGGTCGGTTGGCGGAAAAGCGGACGGCAGGTCGCACGTCCAGTGAACCCAGCCTCCAGTGAGACCATAGTGGTATGACTCCCCTACCTATGGCTCCGTGGGTGTTCCTTTTCGGCCTCACCATATCCTGCGTTCTTGTGTGGGGAGCGGGAACAGAGACCCCGCAGGCCGCCCCGCCTGAAAGATGGCGCGGCGAGGAGGCCTCCACGCACGACAATGTTACATACTAAGTGCTTCACATGTAAGGTCCCAAGGATGGGAATCTTTGTCTGTTTTGTTTACTGATAAACCCTAAGAGCCCGTGCTGGTCTAGGCACATGGTAGGCTCAATAAATGAATGAATAACCAGTTGAATGGATAACTATTCTAATGGGGAAAGATGAACAAGCAAATGAATGAGTAAACCAAATAACTTACAGATTGTAACAAACACTGAGTGATGAGAAAGTTAGTAATTAGGGATGCCCCTGGTGGGAGGGGAATCCCCTGGGAGAGGTGACAAGGATGAGTGTGCAACAGAGACAGTGACAGCACATGCATTCCAGGCAGAGGCAGCAGGGAGAGTGAGTTCTGGAGGAGGAAAGGTTGGGGTTTTATTGAGGAGGAAGATGGGCACTGAGGTTCATTCCAGGTCGTTGGTGAGAGGAGAAGAGTAAGAGATAAGGCCCGGAAGGTCAGACCAGCTGGTGCCCAGCCTTGGAAGCCACGATAGAGAGTTTGTATTTTATTTCTAAAACAATGAAAAAATCATTGAAGGATTTTTAAGTCACTCCTTGAGCTACACAATCTGAAACTTTTTGATTTTCCCTCCAGGGGAAGTGTTCACATTACCACTTGAAAATGTTTGGTCTAAGCCAGAACTTGGTAGTTATTTCACTAATCCTTGAGTGTTATGATTCCTCCTTCTCCTCCTTTACGGCTTCAAAAAGAGGAATCCTTAGCAACACCTTCTAGACCTTAGCAACACCCCCTCTGTTTCTGTATAGCTCTAGGCTCCCTCCACGATTTCAGGTGACATCAAAGCCCTTGTGTGTCTCTGCTTGGGGAGAGGGGATGCCTTCTTTACTAAAAGATCCGCACTCTTCCTTCTCTTTCTCTTCTTCATGCCAACAATCCTCTCTCTATTCTCTTTTAAATGACTACTCCAAAGCTTATCTGGATTCGCCAGCTTTAATTTGCATTGCTAACTTCTTGGCTCTCAGCTCTTTCTAGAGCCCCTATTTTCCGTGTGTAACAGGTTACCACCGCTCTTGTAATTTCTATGCTAAACACAATTCCACCCCTTCTCTTCCCCCAAAGAGAATTTACTTTCCTGCTTTATTTCATCCCTCACCTTTTGGGAGAATTCATTTGCAGCCACCTATTGAAGACAGGACTGTCAGGACCTCCCTTACCATCTCCATAGCAACGGCTGTGCTGCACTGGTGATTTTTGAGATTGCCCTGGCTTAAAGTTCCCCCAAAGAGTTCTCTGAGAAAGCCAGGATCTCATCTCACAAAAACAAACCATCTTTTTAGTGAGCTTTCTGAATATAGATGTGGCTTCATGTCATTCTCATAATAGAATTAGGGTTCAGTCTTACAGTGATTAGTTTTAGCCTATCATAGTACATAAGCTTGAAGCCAATGGCCGGTAAATAATGACAAAGTTGTCATTCCTTCCGAAGGCATAGGCACTTTTCCTAGATGGTACCCTGGAGATAATATGAAAACCTTTTCCCCCCACCTCCGCTGAGGTAAGACATTCTCCAATGTAAATAAGGGAGAAACGAGTGGATCATACATGTGAAGTTTATGGCCATTCATGTTACAGCAAATCTTAAAATACTGGGAGGCCAATCAATGCTAGAAGTCAAATTTCTAATGGCAGCAATGTTTCTGCATGATGCTCAATCACACTGACATATCCTCACTTTGTTTTTCAAATGAAATGTGTTCCATACTTCAATATCCTGATTGCTTCTGTCACTGGGTTGTGTATATTAGATTGGTGCAAAAGTAATTGCGATTTTTGTAATTATTTTTAACCTTTTAAACTGCAATTACCTTTGCACCAACCTACTATTTACATAGACCTGAATATCGGAGGTCTTATTACTAAAGGCAGAAAGACTAGGGCAGCAGAGAGAGGGGGGAAGGAAGGGAAAGAAGAGGTGAGGGGAGACAAAGGAGGGAGGAGATGAGACCATCCTTAAGAAAAAGTACAGCTACCAGACTGTCCAGAACTAGATTTCTGCAGCTGAGAGAGGATCCAGGACGCTATCTTTGCACTTAAGGTGAACTATAGCTAATTATAATAGATTATACTATATTATTAGCGTTGCAGTTTAGGAAAATCTCTACCCCATGTCACCATGACAGTTCTGACAGAGCCAAATCAGATAAAAAATCCCTCTTTCCTATGGGAAGGAGCAGTCAGTGAGGACCCGCCTATAACGCCACCCCTAAATCATGAATATTTTGTGCCTTCATTTTAAGTGTAATAAATTCCCAAGCCCCACTTTCTTTGGGGCAGCTGCTCTTCTCCGATCCTGCCTACTCTTGCCATGCAGAGAATGAACTATCCTTCTTTAATAAATCTACTGATTGCTGGGCTTATTCAGTGCCTCCTTGAGTTCTTTCCTGTGACGAACACCGAGAACCCGTTTTCTGGCAACAGTCTAACTGTCCATCCTTCAGCCACTCACTGTGATCCTTGTTGATTAAACCTGGGTCATGTGCTCAGTTCTGGAAAAGGACTCTGTTTAGTTCTAGGTGAATCACATGGACTGAGAGTGAGAATGGTTTTCAAAGGAAAATTGAAGTGCTGTTACCAGAAGAAGGAGGAATGAAGACCAAGCAGACACAAAATTAATCAAACAACAGATGTACACTATACAGTAAAATATCTAAAGAAAAGTTTAGATAATTGCTGCTATTTTTATTGAGTGTCTACTACATGTCAGGCATTGTCTAGGTATAATATAAACATATAAATTTAGTTTAATTTTATACTTGTTCTATATCACAAATATCTTCCAGTTCTCTAAATATTCTAGATTGACATTAGGTCTAAAAACTTCATTAACTCAAAAAAGAAAACATCATATGATTCAGGGAAGGTAAAAATAATTCAACTTAGAGTTCCACCAATCTCAAGCAACTGAACGACTGACCCATATTACAAAACTCCTGAAAGACTTATACTCTTTCTTGGCATTACCTATAAGGAATTTCTTCTAAATGAATACAGGTAAGTACTCCCTTAACATCATCAATAGGTTCTGCGAATTTAAGGGTAAAGGACATGTAAAGAAACCAATTGTACCATAGGTTAATTGATATAAACAAGAGATAAGTTCCTAAAGTATCTCATCAACTTTGTAATGAAATGACATTGAATGAAATGTTATTCCTTCAATGAATAACATTGAATACATAACAACAATACCTGCTGTACTCTCAATACTGGGAGTTATAATACTGTATATGTGCTATGGTGTAAATGTTTGTGTCCCACTGCAAAATTCATGTTGAAAATCTAATGCTCAAGGTGCTGGTATTAGGAGGTGGGGCCTTTGGGAGATGATTAGGTCATGAGGGTGTGGCCCTTATGAATGAGATTAGTGTCCTTAAAACAGAGGTGGAAATGGGCTCTCACCAAATTCCAGATATGCTGACCCCATGATCTTGGACTTCCCAGCCTCCAGATGTGTGAAAAATAAATGTTTGTTGTTTATAAGCCACCTAGTCTGTGGTGTTTTGTTATTATAGCCTAAGACAATATGTTTCATCTTCCTTCAGGAGAAACACCACACAGTTCATCAACCATGATGCCTTTTCCTTCATCCACTTAGAAGACCCACATGAAGCTTGTATTCTTAAGCCAGTCTGCCTCAATCAGATCACAACCTTGGCATTAATTGTCAGGTCACCTTAGGATATTTCACTTCTTAGTTTCAGTTCCCTCATCTATAAAATGGGAGTAATGAATAGTACCTACTTCATGGAACTGTGAATTGTAATTGATTTAACAAAGCTAACTGACTTATAGTAATGCCTACCACGTAGTAAGTGGTCACCAAATATTAATTAGTATTTGTACAATGAAGGTGCTAGTATGCTGATTTCCACAGGCCAGAGAGAATTCGTGATCTATTGGAAAGTAAGAATATGGCCAGAAGACACAAATTCTAAACCTGCTTCTGTCCTAAAGAGCCTCTGACCTTGGACAAGATACCCATCTTTTCTGAGCCTCCATTTCCTTACCTATAAAATAGAGATAATATCTCCTCTACCTATATCATAGGCTTATTTTTAATCTATAAAGAAATAATAAATTGAAAGAATTTTATAATATTTGCAGTGCAAAGCTGTTGTACTGTTAGGATTTGGTGTTGCTACAAATAAGAAACTCCCACAATAGCAACTTAAATAAGTGGAAAGTTTATTTCTTTCTAATGGAAAGGAAGTTTGCAAATATGCAGTCCCAGGGCTGGTATGGCAGCTCCAGTGCACCAGAAACCTGGAGACAACAGCTTCAGAAATCCTGGTGCTGCTATGTACAGGGAGTGGCCCTTATCCTGGTGGGTGGAGATGTGTGGAAGCCCCAAACAACACATCTACTTACAGCTTATTGTTGCAAAGGAAGATTGGACAAGTAGTTTTGTAGTTAGATGGCAATATGCCCAGATAAAAATAGGAATCCATTAATTAAAGAGAGGAAGAGACATATGTATTATAAGCAACTGGCAGTCTCTGCCACAGCAGCTATATAGTGTCAGTATCTTTACATTTATGATTTTCCCAAGAGTGAGTTTGTATTCAGTCTCTTTCTTCTTTCCTCCCCCCTCCTCCTCATCTTCTTTCTCCTTCATCTTTTTTTAATGTTATAATATCATAGTTATATCATAGTTAATAAATTGGTTGGTCAGTGTTACAGTGATAACTTAGTGTGTAATCTGTATTTTTAAAGTCTTTTTCTTGTTGGAAATAAATGAGCTCTTTGAGGATCAAAGTCACTATTTTCATTTTATTAGAATTATCTCTTTAAAAAATAAACAAAATGGCAGCAACTAAAAGCCCCAATGTCGTCCAGTGCAACACAGGCAGTGAGCAAACGAGAAGGGGCGGCGAAGGGTTAAGAAAGTAAGAAACAGAAATCAAGAAAGTTATGAAACAGGGGCTAAGGGTCTCACAGCCACAAAGGACTGAGAACCCCTATGGGGGCCGCAAGAAAGCAACATTGTTTTCTCCAAGGTCTGTGGATTTCACACATTATACTAAGAAACTGATTTGAACTAATTACCCTTGCCTGCAAGCAGTTGAACCATCAGTTCAGGATGTACCTCCCCAAGAGACAAAACCTTTATGCTGAAACTTACTGATACGAATAGATGGAGAACTGATGTTATTATATCATTGAATCTCTTCCCAAGCAGGATGTGGGAAGGAATGCAGCCACAAAGGCAGAAGCTCTCCTTAGCCTGGGGAAGGTGGGGGTCTATGCCCAACCTCTATCAACCCTGTGGAGTCGCCTGCTGCTCCCCACTTGACTGCACCTGGCTTGAGTTGTCCCCCCTGTGGGGAATCCTACCCATCATTGGCTGACCAGCCATCCTCTGGGGCCAAACAGGGAGACATAAGGTGCAAACACAAAGATGAAGAAAGTCCCTGAAAGGATTAGTCTCAGAGACTCTCCTTTCTTTAGGGGTAGGTATGAGGGGATAGACATGTAGACTGCTGCGTGACAACACCCCAAATGCCAACTGATCATTCAAAACTCTCATGCCATTGGTCTCAACAAGGCGAGAAGAACTAGGTTAATCAGAGCTCTTCCTGCCAGAACAACTCAGTGGCATCATCTTTATGGATCCATGACAAAACACATTGCACACAAAGTTTGCTCTCTCGTTTTTAAAAATATAATACTATTTTGTATACTTCCAAAAAAACAAAACCAAAAAAGAGCCCCCCCAAAAAATGATGTCATGTACCAATAACTTAAAAACAAAACAAAAAAACCACCTAAAACAAAGATTTATTATTAAGTGGTGATTGGTGATGCCAGCACAACAGAACAACAATCTGAATGTACTTAATGCCACTGAACTTGCACACTGAAAAATGGTTAAGATGATAAATTTAATGTTAGGTGTTATTTTATCACAATTCAAAATTTTTAATCCAAACATAAGAATTCTAATTAAGAAATTACTTTGGTGACACTTCATCAAGGATTCTGCCTTTCTGGATTCAGATGCAACCATGTCATATAACTATTTTTGCTCTTTGTACATATTTATGGTCTTTCTTCGTTTTGAAAGGATTTCTGGTGGCTCAATCACATCAAGTCATAAAAAAACAAAAATACACCACACACAGAAGGCGAACATGTGAAATTAAATAATTCAAAGTGTTGCAAATGACATCAAACTAAAACTTCATTTGACTTGTTGATGAGAAGACATGTAAGCCAAATTCTGAAAGCCTTACTGTCTTCAAAGTGCTAGTGTTCTACATCTTTATAAAGGGCACTAGCTTTTTATAGTTCTAAAGTATCCTAGACTGCAAATTTTCATTCAAAGGAAAGTATTGTGGGAAAGTACATCATCGAAGATGTATGCACTTAGTGTTTTGGGTCACTTTCCAACTTCATACACGAATGGGTACATACGTGTTACTTGTCTCTCCTGACAAATTCCATGGATGAATTATTTTTTCTCATTAGAAAGTTAGTCTCTGATTGTATTAGTGACAGGAAATAAATAGGAAAGAGTTGGAGGTAAAAATGTTGTTTTACTATTGAGCTAAAAGTATTCATCCCATGTATGTATAGATACATATTATAAAGGTTATGCAATGGAAACGTTAACCGCTAACCGCACTGTCAAAGTGTGTGTATTAAATGCAGCTTCTACTAAATATAAACAAAATAACTGCCAGAAAAACAAGACATGTTTCACCCCTGTGATACATTGCTGATAAAGAACAGCTTTATCCTAATGAAGCTTTTGACAATGTTTTTGGTTTTTTTTAATTTTTGTTGGGGAGTATTAGGGAACAGTGTGTTTTTCCAGGACCCATCATCTCCATGTCAAGTCATTGTTTTTCAATCTAGTTGTGGAGGGTGCAACTCACTGGCCCACGTGGGAATCAAACTGGTGACCTTGGTGTTATGAGCACTGAGCTCTAACTGCTGAGCCAACCGGCTGCCCACCGATGGCTCAGCTCCAAGTTCAAGCCATTGTTTCTCACTGGCCCATGTGGGAATCGAACCAGCAACCTTGGTGTTATGAGCACCGTGCTCCAACCACTGAGTGAACTGGCTGCCCGCTTTTGACAATATTTAAACCCTTGGAGTTTTACAAAAAGATCTATATGTGAGGTCTAAAAACTTATCAAATCATAACTGGACTCAAAATGCCGTAAAGAATAGTATGCAGAACCAAAGTGCAATATTTTTGCTTGAAATTTTTATTCTTACAATAAGGTTCTATGGAGAGTAGCCTTAAGTAAAGATAACTAAGAATGCCTGTTACATTGTTCAATTTAGTGGATCTGCTGAAAAATTATTTACTCCTGATATTTTATATAGAGAATCAGAGATGCATTTGTTTATTTGTTTTTCAGAGATATTTTTTAAAGTGACAAAATGTTTAATGAAGAGTAACCTAATACTCTAAATATGACGAAACAAAAATATCTATGTAAGCTTTCTATCAAAACTTAACTGGAAAAACTTAATAATCAAGACAATTTGGGGGCTAAATCTTTCACTCTGTCACAGTTAGACCTTTTCCTCTGTGATACAATAATCTTCTAAAGGTCTTCCATAATGATGACATGAAAGGGCCTAAAATGCCTCCTTCTAAGTTGAGATGTTTGTATCTTGTTACTTACTCAGAGAGCACCTTTATATTCCATGTAGTCAAATCCTCCTTACAAGCTAATACACAATATGAAATCGCTCCAATGTAATACCTACACAACCAGGATTTTAACTCATCTTTAAGCTGCTGTTTCTATGCTGATTTGAAGATAATTCTGAACAGAGAATTATGTCCAAGAATCATATTATCTAAACTTATTTTATAGTTGAACTACATTATAATGGGACTCTTAAAGATGAGTCTTTATAAACTAGCTGTAAAATAGCAAAAACAACCATCCCTGTCTCCCTGTGATGGTGTGAGGATTACATGAGATAATCCAGAGTACAGTCCTGGCATGAGATAAATCATCCTTGTGCATTAGCTTTTGTTAGTATTGCTAGAGGCAGCACAGCAACAATCCTTCTATGCAGAACAACTGTACATTCTGCTAAAATGCACAGATAAATGTTTTAAATTGTGTATTGATGAGCCAGCAAGAGTAAAGGAATCCTGAACGAAACACTAAATAAAAGTGGGACCCAGAGGGGTAAGCAGAGGAGGGAATTAGGTTTTTGTGTTGAGGGCAAGTGTGCTTACTTTTTCTTGGTTTGCTCTGTATTTGTTCTTGTGGAAGTCGATGGGTATAGAAGTCAAAGCCCAGGCTCTATCTTGGTACGTAGATGAAGGAATATAAGAATCAACCCCAGCTCCCATATGGTGTGACAAATGACAAGGAAATGTCTCTTGGTTATGAGTGGGGACCCGGAGGTCAGCTAAGGAAAGGATCACAGTCTGTACAAGGTGCCTCTCAAAATGAAGCAACAGGAACCAGCTGGGGCTCAGGAAGCCAGACATCAACCTACTCAGCAACCAGGTAGGGACAAAGTTTTGCAAAAGGACACTGTTGAACTCTGCCAGAGGGAACTACTGGCATCATCAAGGCACAGAACAAGTAAGTCTGCTGCAGAATACCCACATAAGACCAACCCCAAAGGAGAAAGTGGACTTTCCCACTCCTTACCACCACCAGCACTGAGAATTCAGAGTCAGGGACTGAAATGACTTCAATTTGAAATGAAGAAGACGGCATTTTTTACATACCCAAACTTCTTACTGTGAACTTCTATATCCCTTGAACTAATAATTACTGAACACTTACTTTGTGCCAAGAAATTGGGCTAGCTCATTTTATATTATCTCATTTAATCCTCACTAGAACTCTATAAGGTGTATACTCTAATTATTTGCCCATCTCAAGTCTTGCTACTTAGTAAAAAGAAGAAACTCTCCCACCTCCATCCCTATATTTTATAGCCACAAATTGGACCTCACACATTTTCAGTCTGAATGCATACTTTGAGTTGGATCAACAAATCTCAAACCAGGAACTTAAATTCAAGTGACCCAGAATTGGGAAAGAACCCAGATAAACAGCAGATAAATAAACCTTCCAGAGGCGTTTACCTTCAAATCAATCTTCAAAGAACTTTCACACATAAAGATCTGAAAAACAAACTCTATTACCTATCATCTATCTGTCTGTCTGTCTGTCTATCTATCTATCTATCTATCTATCTATCTATCTATCTATCTATCTATCTATCTATCTACCTATCTATCTATCTAAAAGCAAAGACATTGAGGAAGAGTCACAGAAGTCAACACAATCAGATCTGCAAAGATTTAAGATATTATAATTCATAGATATAGTGTATTAAGTGTGTGTTTAATATGATAAAATATAAAAGAAGGGTTTAAAATGTGTAAGGGGTACATTGATCTTTCTGTATTTATCTTGTAAGAGACCGTTAGCATGAGAACTGCTACCTTAAGGTCAGGGTTAACAGCCCTTAGCTTAAAACAACCTAATTGTAAATTCCAGGATGTGGGCAGTTGCAGCACAGAGACCAGAAGTCCTGTAGCTTATCTTATACTCTTTGAAGCTATGTAAGTCCTGTAGCTTATCTTATACTCCTTAAAGCTATGTAAGTCCTGTAGTTTATCTTGTACTCTCTAAGACTATGGAAAATTACTGAGTGCCTTAAGAACGCTATAAAAACCCTTAGCTTTAAGGGTTTGGGGTCCTTGTTAAAACCCGCTGCGTGGGGCAGAGAATGGGACCCCAGCTGGCTGGAAATAAACCTCTCTGTGTGATTTGCATTATCGTGTGTGTCCTCTGTCTGTCTGAGGGGTGGACGATTCCAGGCCTTAACAATCTGTATACCTATCTAAAAAACACACAAATCCATGCTAATACTTTGAATTCCAATCCAACACCCCACATTCATTCTAGTCTTCTCCCCACTTACCTTATTTGTAACTCCCTTCACTGACACTGAGAAACCTGCCTCTCATAATCCACATTCTATTTATTTATTTTCTCAATCCTAATATAGCCCTAAAATAGCTTCAGAATCTCTACCTATACCCCAGTGAAAAACAAATTTACTATCTCAAGTACAGGATTTGTGTACAATTCTTCTTCTTCTTTCTTTTTTTTTTCCTAAGGCTAAACTTATAATATACAGCCAAAATACTGTTTTCCAAAATGATTAGGTTAGTTCTTCCCCCGACTAACACACACCTCTTTCAGTATGGTTGTTATTAATTTGTATTACTGTTAAGCTAAATTGTCAGTTATTTGAATTCCCCCCACAACCTGTGGATTTTAATTTCCTATTTATTTGGAGGGCTATGTGAAGCATTATCACGAACGTATTTTTTGTTTAAAACCACAAATAAGACAAGATTAACATTTATGACCGTTTTATTCAAAATTATATGAGAGGTCTTAGCTGAGATAATAAGGACAGAAAAAGAAAATTTATCCTTTGGTAATGACTAAAACTATTGTCTGGGTCTATGAGTTTTTGTTTCTTTATTTGTTTATCTTGTTCCTTTGTTGCTTTCAGTTCTATATCCCAAATATCAGTGAAATCATATGGTTCTTGACTTTTTCTGTCTGACTTATTTCGCTTAGTTTAATAATCTCAAGATCTATCAATGTTGTTGCAAATGGCACTATTTCATCTTTTCTTATGGCAGAAAGGAAGAGGCACTGGTAGATGAAGGTAAACGGATCAAATATATGGTGATAGAAGGAGAACTAACTCTGGGTGTTGAACATACAACGTGATATATAGATGATGTACTACAGAATTATACACTTGAAATATATATACTTTACGAACCATTGTCACCCCAATAAATTTTAATTTAAAAATTAAATTAGGAAAAAAACAAAATTTATAAGGATTATAAAAAAAGTAAAAAGGCTCGTTACTTTCAAATAATATTATTGTCTACATTGAGAACTCAAAAGAATCTATATATACATTTTTACAATTATTAAAAGTTTAACAGAATTATCGGCAAAACACAATGTAAAAATCAATGGTATGTCTAGACGAATGTTAAGTAGATTTATCATAGTGATCATTTTACAATATATACAAATATTATGTTGTATACCTGAAACTAATTTAATGTATGCTGATTATACCTCAATAAAAAACAAATAATGTTATGTGTATACTTTAGTGAAGAATATAAAATATAATAAAAACGCCATTTCAAAACCATTAAAATATAAACTGTATAGAAATAAACCTAACATAAAATGTGAAAGAACTTTACAAAAACTGTATAAAACATTATTGAGAGAAGTAAAAGCAGACCAAAATAAATGGAACTATATTCCATGTCCATAAATTGGCACATTTAATAACATAAGCACATCAGTTCTCCCTAATATGAACTACAAATTCAACGTACTCCAGTCAAAAATCCCATTTTTGGGGGGGCATGGGAAGGATTTAGATGAAACTTGACGAGATAGTACTAAAATAGGGGATAAATAAAATTATAAAACACTTTCGAGAAAGAAGAATAAGGTGGGTGAATTGCCTTACTAAATACCAACATTTAATATAAATCTATAACAATTAGGACAGTGGTATTTGCATAGGAAAAAAAATCATCAAATGTAACAAAATAACAAATCCTGGAACATACCCACATGTATATGAAAACTTGAGTTATGGTAGAGTTGGCTTTGCAAATCAATAGGAAAAGTATGGGCTTTTTAATAAATGAAACAGTGTCAAATAATTATCCATATGGAAACAATGAAAACTGAATCTTATTTTTCATTAGACAAAAACGACTCTAGGTAAATTAAACACATAAATGTGAAAGGCAAAACCAGAAATTCATGGAAGACAAAAAGGAGACTCCTTTTGTAATCTCAGGGGAGGGAAACATTGATAAATGGGAAATATTGATAAATTTAACTGAGTTAAAATGAAGAACTTCTGCTTATCACAAGAAAGTAAAAAGATAAGCCAAAGGAGAGGGGAGCCAAAGGGAGAGACAGGTGCAGTGCATATAACCAACAAAGGGTTAGTACGATGGTCATATAAAGAACTCCTACAAACCCCCCCACACCCCCCCGGCCAAGAAAGACAAATAACCATCTGGAAAAATGGACTCAAAATGTGAATAAGCCATTCATAGAAGAGGAAAAGACAATCAACCACATTAGCAGTCAGATAAATGAAAACGAAAGCAATGAGGTGCAATTTTACAGCCACCTGATTGCTAAAAATTTTTTAATCCAATAATGTCTAAGTGTTGGGCAGGATATAGGGCAATCAGAACCCTTATACCCTGCTTATAGGAGGATGGCTTCCTGTGACCAATCAGGAGAACAATTTAGCATTATCCTTAAGTTGAAAATGTACAGACCATTGACCAGGCCAGTCCTAGGTGTATGCACTTGTTAACTTTTGTACATGTACATCAAGGGATATGTACAAGGAAATATATCGCAAAAAATTAGCAGGAATCTAAATTGTAGACAGCAATGCAATATATACATCAATGGTGGTCCAGTCATCCAAGGAGCTATTGTAGAATTGTGAAAATGAATGGGTTACAGCTACACACATGCACACAGAGCTCACACACGTGGATTTCAACTCATTTACATAAAGTGCAATAACATTTAAAATTATATAACATATTTTAGGGATGATACTCATATTAAAAATCTATAAAGAAAGATAAGGCAATGATAAACACAAAATTCATGTGAGTGGTTACCTCTGAAGAAGGAGGGTATGGGATAGGATTAAAGGAGTTTCTAAATCAATGATAAAATTCTATTTCTTAAAATAGGTGTCAGATGCTTAGGTGTTTGTTGTACTATTTTTCTGAATACTTCACACATATCACAGATCACTGTATAGCTATTTGAGATTGAATAAAATTTAAAATATTTTAAAAAATCAAATTGCAGATTATTCCATGAAGTATAGCACACTTTAAGTTAACATATTCACACAGACAAAACTCCACCCATCTGTGAGTATGTGGTTGCATAGCAGAAGCTCTGGAAGACTGTCCCCCACAGTAATAACAGTGCCTTACTTCTAAGAAGAGAGGCTGCCATGTGGATCAGGGTCAAACCAAATTTGTATATAGTTTTGGTTTTGAATTTTATACAATGAGAATAAATTTTTGTATATTAATATATTATTAATTATATCATCATATTAATTGCATAATTAAAATAGATTTTATAAATTTGAAGAGAATTGAAAGAAAGAAAGAAAGAAAGAAAGAAAGAAAGAAAGAAAGAAAGGAAGAAAGAAAGAAAGAAAGAAAGAAAATGAAAAGACAGCCTACTGAATGGGAGATGTTTGCCAATGAGACATCTGATAAGGGGTTAATATCCAAAATTTAAAAAGAACTCATAAAACTCAACCCCTCCAAATCAAACAATTCAATTAAAAAATGGGCAGAGAACCTGAATGGACATTTCTCCAAAGAGGACATGCAGATTGCCAATAGACATATGAAAAGATGCTCAATGTCACTGGTCATCAGAGAAATGCAAATTAAAACCACATCCTCACACCTGTCAGATGGTCGTCAACAATAAATCAACAAACAACAAGTGTTGGTGAGGATGTGGAATAAAGGGAACCCTCGTGCACTGTTGGCGGGATTGCTAATTGGTGCAGCCACTATGGAACACAGTATGGAGGTTCCCCATAAAACTAAAAATAGAACAACCTTATGACTCAACAATTCCACCTCTGGGTATTTATCCAAAGAAATCCAAAACACTAATTTGAAAACATATATGTACCCCTATGTTCATTGCAGCACTATTTACAATAGCCAAGATGGAAGCAACCCAAGTGCCCATCAATAGATGATTGGATAAAGAGGTGGTACGTTAACAATGGAGTATTGCTCGGCCATAAAAAAAGAGTGAAATATTACCATTGTGACAACATGGATGGACCTAGAGGGTATTCTGTTAAGTTAAATAAATCAGATAGAGAAAGACAAATGCCATATGATTTCACTTATATATGGAATCTAAAGAACAAAATAAATGAACAAACAAAACAGAAATGACTCAGATACAGAGAACAAACTGCAGAGCGAAGGGTGTTGGGGGCTGGGTGAAAAATGTGAAGTGATTAAGAAGTATAAATTGGTAGTTACAAAATAGTCATTAGGATGTAAAGTACAGCATAGAGAATATAGTCAATAATATTGCAACAACTATGTATAGTGCTAGGTGGGTACTAGACTAATTAGGGATCACTGCACAAATTATATAAATGTCTAACCACTACGCTGTACACCTGAAACTAATATAAAATAATATTGAATGTAAACTGCAATTGAAAGACAAGTAAACAAATTGAGAAAGAGAGAGGAAGGAAGGAAGGAAGGAAGGAAGGAAGGAAGGAAGGAAGGAAGGAAGGAAGGAAGGAAGGAAGGAAGGAAGGAAGGAAGGAGAGAAAGAAAGGAAGGAGAGAAAGAAAGGAAGGAGAGAAAGAAAGAAAAAGAGGGAAGGAGGGAGGAAGACAAACAAACGAAAATGCAGGTCTACCTATGTTCACATGACAGGGCTAGAGAAGGAGGGACTGAAGCTGCAGCTGCTCCCCGCCTGCGGGCACACTGCAGAGCTGCCTTCAAGTCACAGCTCTGCAGCCCTGACTTCCCTGAGGGAGCAAGCTCCAGTCACCTCTAGGAGAGTTTGACCTTCTCTGCTTCTGGGGTAGGGGGGTGGGGGCAAGATTTTAATGACTCAGATTCTGGGTGAATCAGCTGGTCCCAGGAAAGGAAAAAACCTGTGTCTAGGTTCTCAGTGGAACCACCTTTATTTTTTTGCTTTCAAGGTGTTTCTTCAAAAAGTATGCTAATACACATGTATGGCTTTAAAAAAAAAAAAGAGAGAGAGAGAGAGAGGAAACTTCAACTTCTATTATTAATTATTAATAACGTAATTTTTTTCCAGAGCAGTTAGTCCTTAAAAAAACGAATTCTACTTTTCTAAGAGGTGAGGTGAAAATTTCATCTAATATTTTCCTATGACAGGACTTCACTTTTTGCTGAGCATTAGGCTCTGTCTCTTCTTGATTCCTCTCCTTGACTGGTAAATGTTTTTCCCCAAGAGAGTAATCAAATTCACTAATGAAATGAGTTTAAAAATACTTAAAAATGCAATAGAATAACCCAGTCACTCATTATTTCTGTCCAAATACAGTTTTGGTTTCAAGGCAGGAGAGATATTAATAAAGGCAGAAAGTGAATCTGAGACTCAAACACTTTAATAAATAAAGAGAACAGCTTTAAAAGAGCAGAGAAATGCACTGACCTTTTTCAAGTCTCTTTGTAAATGCAATATTATTTATGGCACACATATTTGTAACCACAATAGCACGTTTCTAACCTTGACTATCATCTATCCTAGGAGTTCTGTTCCATTTGGCTGACTTCAAGACAGTGATTGGAAGGCCAGCAAAGAGTCATTTTTGTCTCATTGTTTGGAACAGTCAGTCACATCTGTTATGCAATTATGACAACTAATGCATTACCGCATAGGTTCTGTTTTTAATTTTTCATAAGTCATAAATTATGTGTGCTTTGTAAATGGAGTAATACATAATAGGAATTTTAAGAATGAAAGGGGGGGACCAGAAAAGGAGGGAAAAGAAAGAAGGATGGAAATTAAGAAGGAAAGCAAACATTCTGATTAAATTTAAAACTGAAGCCTAGACTTTAAAATAGTAAACGATTTTTGCTTACGGATATATCAATATTAAGCAACACACAGACACTTTTTGCTTCCCATTGCTTGGCTTTCATATTAGAGTCAAAATAGAATAAAATGTTGTGAAAAGTCTGTCTCATCATTACGCACAATTGTATCGCGCATGAGGTCTTCCCTCGACTCATTCATTCATTCATATATTCATTCAGTCATCCACTAAATATTTATTGAGCACCTACAACATGCCAGGTACTGTGCTAGGTGTATAGTGAAGAAAGGTGCTGCTCTCATGCAGCAGCCCTGTGTTTACAATGTTTCTCTCATTCCTGTTTCACCTCTTCTCTATCCTCATACCCATTTTTCCAAGACTTTACCAAATACTATTCCTCACCTTTTCTGACTTGTGTTCCAACTTCTACCCCCATCTACCAGCCTGCCCACATCACAACTCACATGACACCCAACCCAAAATATTTCACAGCAGAGCCCTGAGCTATTTGCCAGGGTTTTTTGTGGCACAACACAAATGGGGGATATATGTTGAGTTTTAATCCCAAGTTAGAAGTAGGTCTTCATCTAAGGACTTAAAGACAGCCCCAAGGCCACAGCAGTCAGAGAACACAGCCATTAGGTCAACTGCACATACCACAGACAGAACAGATGGACAGATCTCAACACGTGCTCAGGGCAGAGAGACAGAGCTGCAGCATTCAACATGCAGCCATTGCTGGGTTAAAAAGCAAGAACTGAAAACCACCTGTGGTCAGCTCTGAGTTCCCTAAGGTAAGATGCACACATCCTGGTGCCTGGATATCACAGAAGAGGATGCAAGTAGATGATTAACACCCTGGAGAAGGATTTCCACCAGTTCCAGTGATAGTGGCCTGGACATGAACACCAGTATTATGCTTTATGACTCATTGCGCATGAGGGCGTGTGGTTCTCATTACACAATATAGGTTTATTCAGTCTAAAAAGCCCTTTTTTCCATTCACAGGAAACCCCATGTTTTAGATCATTTCTGTGTGTTAGACACTTGAACTGGTTGGACCCTTTGATTATTAGAGTCAAAGTTCTGATACCCAGAGTGAGCGGTATCAGGTGACAATCTCCCTGACATAACTTTGTCTTAATGAACCAGGGTTCCACATCTGAGTGCTGTGGTCGCTTTCAGATGAACTTCCCACATGGGGCTTTGTGTTATAGTTACTTGTATATTTAGCATATTTCCCTGCAAACATGCCAAACCACATGTGGGCGGGACTACTTCAACTTTCCATCTCCTGTAGTGCTCAGTACACTAATCATAGTGGTGATGATGATGGTGGTGATGATGGTGATGATGGTGATGAAAGCAACAAATATAGTGCTCACTATTTACCAGGCACTGTTCTAAATGTTTTACCTTCATTAATTCATTTAATCCTTATGACAACCTTTTGAGGTGGATACTGTAATTACTCCCATAAGGAAGGTGAAGCATGGAGACGTTAAATATACTATCCAGCTCCTGGTAAGTTTTTGGCAAATATTTGCTGGGTTGAATTAAATTTTACCCTTCTGAAATAGATTGAGTGATACGAGTCTTAATCTAATTTTGCATATATAACAATACATTTCTATATTAATTTTTACTAGTTTAGGAACTTAAGATATTTTCCTCAGTGTGTATCTGAAGGCTGGCACATGATGGTTTCAAAACTATATGAAATGGGAACTCTTGAGTTACATATGTAACTATTTCTGATGCTTTACTACCTTTCTGATAGTTTTGGTTTATCATAATTAATGACAAATTCCACTTTTGCTTATCCATATTCTAAGCATAATCCATCTTGTGTTAGATGGTAATAGTATTTTAACAAGAACCCTTAGTCTTTTTTCCTGCAATCTCTTTCTTTTCTTTTCTTTTTCCCAGGGGGTGAGATTGCTAAATTGCTGTTCTTAAAATTGTCTGCTTCTGTCACTTCCTAGTGTAACCCCATGTAATGGGACCTTCACATCACCTGTGAAGATGAAAGCCAATCTGAGTGCTCCAAAAATTTGGGGGATGCTAAGTAGGTGGCTGATGTAAATTAATTTGTCTTTGTGAGGTAAATACGCAACGTGCTACAAGTTGATATATGCACCTGAGAAAATGTTAAGCCAGGTGGGGTGTTGAGTATGTACATGTGTGTGTTTGTCTCTACCATTGTGTTTTCTTTGGTGTATAAAATTCTTACAGGGCAAGGCAATTAGCCAAATAAACTTAGCAGACTTTGATAGTTTTGTGATTTCTTTGCGCTACAGTCACATAGAGCTGCTAAGAAATACGTGTGTTTTTTTCATGTTTCCTTGCATACAAAATAGAAATACCATATCAGCAGCCTTTTTATGCAGTTTGGTTATGATTCAACAGTTCAAAATGTCCTTATTTCAAACTGGCCTGAGAGAAGTCTGGCTAAAATCAAGACTTCTGGGAGACAAGTAACATGACATTAAACAAATTCTGAAGCTCACTGTTTATCTATTTTCCATTTTGGATCCCATATGTGTACTTTTTTCTAGACTGTCTAGAATCAAGTTGATGATTTTTTTTTTTGCATTCAAGGATATTCTGCAAGCATGGGTGCTTACTGGCAGTACCACCCCAGAGAGCAAGGGGCATGTTTACAGGAGCAAGCGCTGTGCAGAGTTGACCTGATGGGGCTTATTAACCTAGCACTGCGCACTTCAACATGGCTGGAGGTGAGTGGGGGGACAGAGCCAGGAGTACAGTTTCCGTGCTCACTTGGATAGTAAATGGCCATCAACTGTGATTGGATGGCCATCAGCTGTGGCTAGTTGGCCGTCAGCTATAACCAGTGAGCCATTGGCCACTAATATAACTGCCATGACTACACTAGCAGAAGATGGGGGCTAGCAAGAAGATGGTGGCTGAGCTAGCAGAGCAGATTGCAGAGAGGCACGGAGTATAGTGCTATGACTCCCCTATCTATGGCTCTGTGGGTGTTCCTTTTTGGCTTCACCATATCCTGCGTTTTGATGTGGGGAGCCAGAGCTGAGACCCCGCATGCCACCCTGCATGACAGTGAGCCTTGAACTTTACACCAGAAAACTTCCTGCAATCCCAGGTGTCAGAAATAAATAAATCAAACTCCATTTTTAGAAAGCAAAATATAAAGTAAATGTCTTAATAAAAAGAAAATTTAAAACAATTTTAGGGACAGAGTCCTGGAGAGTGGTTTCCAGGTTCTCGACCTCACGTGGAAGGGTGCTAGCTTGCGTAGTAGATGGCCATCAGCTGTGATCAGTTGGCCATCAGCTGTAACCAGTTAGTCATTAGCCACTAATATAACTGACATGGCTAAACTAGCAAGTGCAGTTAGCAAGCAGATTGTGGATTGCGGATTGTGTTGATCCTACTTCCTGCATCTCACATGGCCGCCAGCGAGAATATAGTGGTATGACTCCCCTATCTATGGCTCCATTGTTCCTTTTTGGCCTCACCATATCCTGCATTCTTGTGCCGGGAATGGGAGCTGAGTCCCTGCATTACACAATCTTCCCACTTTATCGTAATTTCATTTCTTGCATCCATCGATGGAGATGGAATGGAAGGGATAAAGTAACTTTTATTGGTTCCAAACAAACAAATATCATTTTCCTTGGCAGATATGTGGCCCACTGTCATGCAGGGGACCCTGCTCGCTGCGCTATTTGTCATGCAGGGTGGCCTGCGGGGTCTCTGCTACCGCTCCCCACATAAGTACGCAGGAAGTGGTGCTCCCAAAAAGGAACACCCACGGAGCCATAGGTAGGGAAGTCATACCACTATATTCTCGCTGGCGGCTGGGTTGGAGAAACAGGAAGCAGGAGCCACACTGTTCGCAACCCTCACTGCACCACTTGCAGGCCCAGCCACCATCTTCTTGCTAGCCCCCATTTTTCTGCTAGCCTAGCCACAGCAGTTATATTAGTGGCCAATGGCTCACTGGTTACAGCTGATAGCCAACTAGCCACAGCTGATGGCCATCCAATCACAGTTGATGGCCATTTACTACCTGAGCCAGCCCCTGTCTATGTGAGGCCGAGAGCCTGGAAACTACTTTGTGGGGCTCTGCCCCCACACCCACATATATGGTTTTCCAAACCAGAAGATGTGTCATATAGTGGTGGGATGAAACTTTAAAAACTGAAAGTGTGGAAAAATCTAAGTAATGTGGTTCTTTGGTTTAAGTTCCCATAGAGGCAGACCCTGAGACAAGGATTTAAATACAAATAGTTATTTGGGAGGTGAAGCCAGAGGGAGATGGGGACATGAGATCAGGAATTGAAGGAAGCCCACTAGGAGGCAGCATAGAGCACGCCTTGGAGTTATCCCAGGTGAGGGGTAAGGCAGGGATGGTAGTTTACCCACCATCTGTTCATCCTCATTGGTTGAGGGCTGCTTTCAGGAGTTTATCTTCCCAGCACTTCTGTCTTGCCCGGTGAGAGAACTAAGAGCCAAATGTATCTCTGCAGTTAGAAAGAAATCACTCAGGCATTGTCACAGGCGTTTGCAGTAAGTAATTGGGCACCACTAGCTATGGTGGTAACATAAGCAACCACACATAAAGCAAATAATTAACCAAATTAGGAGAGACTGCTTCTTGAGGCTTTTCCTTTGCCCTCATTCACCTCCACGTGTTTTGTTTTTACTACATAATCAGCACCTTGACCATGCCTGGCACTTAGTTCAAACCAAGTTGTGGAAGGAAGGAAAGAAGGAAGGGAGGGAGAGGGGAAGAATGAAAGGAAGGAAGGAAGGAAGGAAGGAAGGAAGGAAGGAAGGAAGGAAGGAAGGAAGGAAGGAAGGAAGGAAGGAAGGATTTTTATGTAAGCTGAGGTGATGACTTGACTTTGTTTCCTTGGTTTTTCCCTTTTTTTCTACTTGCAACTCAGATAATACTGTGACGCATTTTAGACCTGTCCACCTGCCACTGTGATGAGTACTGCAGAGCTCTCCGGGCCCTCCAGATAAGCAGTACCTTCTCATTCTGTGATAGCTGTGGACACACAGGCAGGCAGCAGGGCTTTCCTTCTTAAGATCCTGGGAACCCTGATGCAACAGTGGGATCTAACTCCTTGGTCGGCGACTCGTTAGCATTTCTCACACCACAGTTCATGGCATGTGATACTCAGGTGTTCACGAGGATAGACCTGCAGCATGCCCAGCTGCTCTTTTGTGCTGACATTCACGTCTCATATGAACCTTTACTCGGAACCCACGGTGTGCTGAGCAGATGTCCAGGTGCCTGCACTTGGGTGGCAGCATCTACCTGTGAGGGTGTACTGGAGTTTCTGTTAATGGGAGTGAGCACCATTCTCAGGGATCCACCATGCTGGCTAGTTGTCTCGAGGGGGTCATGAAGACAGTGGACTTAACAGGCTCTGAAGATGGATAGTCCAAAAACATAATTTGTTTAGCACAGATTTTTTTTAATTGAATAACATCGGTCGGGGCATGGTGGCTCCAGTTTGCGACAGTTCTTACCTTCATAGTGGGCAGGGAGTCCAGCACTTCACTTACTGAGGCTTCTGGTCTGGCCTTGAGAGACAAGTTGGCTTTGTACCCTCTAAACTACAGCTTCCCACAGCATATGCCCAGGGCAACCCACAGACGGATGGGTGTTGTTTGAACCAACTCTCTCTCACACATGAACACTTTATCTTTGCTGAGAGTAAAGTTGGGGGAAACCTCGAGGATGGTAGTAAAAGGCAAGGTGATATGGGGAAGAATCCTCTATCTCCCTAGCTCTAGGACCAACCTATACACACTCTGGTCCCAGGTTTCATATTTTTCCTAGATCCTATAACTCTGTCCTTCTTCCTGTCATCCCCACATGTACCTTACCCCTAGCATGTGCCTCTCAACCTCTCACTCCTGAAACTCTCCCCTTTTCTCCTAAAATTTAGCACACAAAAAGTCTTTATTCTGCCCCTGACTAGCACCTGAGCAGCAGGTTTCCAATCGCAAGCAAGAGTGCCCCATGGGCATTAGTTTCTGTAACATGGCCAATGGAGGAGTCGGCTCTGGCTCGCTCTGCATTGAAGGTCAGGAATGGGAGAACTGAGGGAGTACACGCCTCAGGGACGGGGGATGGAAGCAGAGCTGCCCTCTTATCTAGCGAATAAGACATAGAGCTTGTACTTTCACATCAGGATCTTCACATCTCCTAACTAAAATATAACTGGTTGTGAAGATGAGAAGTTAGAGACAGCTGATGGGTGGTGGCAGTATCAGAAGATCAGCTGTACATTTATTTTTATCTGTGTTTACTGGAGTTGGATGTGAAAAATGGTAAATGATTAATATAGAAGATAAAGAGTTATAAGATGAAAATATTTTGTAAGTATTATCTGAAAGTAGCAGAAAGCCACACAAACCTGTGGTGATTAGATCCCAAATAGGGGGTGTTATATACACCTGCATAATAAGGGAGAGTTTATTCAACACTTGAAACTTTTTAACCAGCATGAGCTCATCCCCAAATCTGCTAACACAGCATGTCTTCTGGAGGGGCACATAAACCCCAGGATAGTGTCACTAAAAGAGGAAGGATATTCAAACCCAATCCCCTCAGGACCTATAAGACTGCCTTGCATAATTGGCGAAAGCAACCCAAGTGGCACACATTGGTGCCTGAACAAATTACCCAGAAATTGAATGCCTTTAGTGCAAACTAATTTAATCTCAGAATTTCACCTTCTTGGCAAAGCTGTCCTTCCTCAGGGGAGGAAAAGTGAATTAAACAGCAGTTTCCACCAGGTCCACCAGCCTACCCTTCCAGGAAAAAGTCATGTTACCGACTGATCATCAGAATTAAAGGGATTCATTTTACATATTTGGCAAAGGACTTGGTGTTTGTATTGGCTCCTCTAAAGCAGCCTTGGTAGCAATCAAATTTACAGAGATGGTTACTGCTAGAAAATGACCATCAGCTGCAGGTGGCCACCCACCTTTGATAAGCTAAAGGATTGTTCCCCAGACACTCACTATACTCCTCCAGACTTCTGGCAGGTTCAGGTCACCATAACCCTGTATAAATGGTCAATTGAAGTGAGGTCCACCCCGGTGCTACTTACAATCCATTCAACGTATCATCTGTTCTTTTCTTTATGCACTTAAGATAGCCAGAATTAGCATTATGCTTTATCACAGTCTTCCAGAAATTCACACAAAATCCTGAAGTGGCTGAAGGCTGTGAGCTGGATTGTGGAAGTTGACGATAGGTACTTCAGTGATCCCACAAGGTTCAGAAACTGAAGGCAGTTGAAAAGCAGTCAACAGCCAATAAACTAGAGTTAAACACATGGCGCGTTTCCCCGAAAACAAGATCTGCCCTGAAAATAATCTCCAGTTAAGATCATCAGCCAGACGGACGCATTTAGTATGTTATAATGATGTTCCAGAAGAAGATATGACTGTATTTAAATAAATGTAGATTGTTGTACATAAAAAAGTAAGACATCCCCTGAAAATACATCCTAATGCCTCTTTTGGAGCAAAAATCAATATAAGATCGGTCTTATTTTGGGGGAACCATGGTAGTTGTTTCAGAGAATATCTGCTGTCTTTCCTTTTTGCTTCCCCAAGAAATACTATAAACCAATGTTAGTTCCTTGAAGATATATAGTTTCTTTTGAATATTACTTTTCATTTTTATTGAGGTATTATTGACATAACATTAGTTTCAGGCGTACAACATAATGGTTCAATATTTGTATATATTGCAACGTGATCACCACAATAAATCTAGTTAATATCCATCAGCAGTCATAGTAACAAATTTCTTTTTCGTGTGATGAGAACTTTCTAGATCAGGTCTTATAGCTACTTTCAAGTATGCAATACAGTGTTATTAACTATAGTTATCATACTGTACATTACATCATGACTTACTCATTTTATAGCTGGAAATGTGTACCTTTTGACTCCATTCACCAATTTGTTGTTAACTTGGTGTCTCTGTGTGGGGAAGGAGGGCCCAAGAGCTTACTAGTCCACAACCCTGTTGACATCACTCCTGGAGTTTTAAAAAATCTTACATTTTAGCAACAGTAGATTCTCCTCCCCAAAACCATCTCCTCTATCACTATGGAAAATATGTCTGATGAATTTCTCTGCCAGTCTCACCTGCCCCAACAGCAGACCAGTGAAGCAGGTAGCAACTCATCCTTGAAAGGTCCCTACCCAAACATGTCCTTTTCTTCCTTGAGTCTGCCATGCTACCTAAAATCATAATTATTATTTCCATACACATATATGAATAGGGAAAAGAAACAGATTATTACAGCTTATCACCATCTAGGTAAAACTGAAGTATGTATTCTTTATTTACCTATATTCCAAATATATGGGTATTATTTACAAAATAAATCTTTCCTGCTGTATAGACTCTCATCAACAGTACGAGTACATTGAACATGTTATTTTCCTTGTTCTTCTCAAAGGAGGACAATGTAGTCCTGTCTTTCTTGACTTCTAGGCCCCTTTGAATTAGATAACTCAATAGCTTTTGTGGGTTTTCAGGTGTGTGGGCTGCCCTGAAATGCTCCCCCAACCCCGTGACCCCAGGACTTTGCTTCAAAGGATGGAATTACAGTGGAGGGGGAGGGTTTGAAGTTAGAAGGTAGATGATGACCCCACCTCAGAAGGTTGTTGGATCAGGACACAGAGAGGAAGCTAAGTGTGAGGTCCTGGGAGGGATGGAGGCCTGGGCCTCACCCACAGGTCACTTGGTGGGGAGATGCTGGTGAGGAGGGCTGTGGTAGCCAGTCACAGACCACAAGGACGCAGGGACCATCCTGCCCCTGAGGACATATGGTCAGCATCATTAGCTTCTGCTTTGATGAACAATATGTATCTCTGCAGTACTGACCAGGATTGATGGATAACCTTCATTTTCCTGGACCACCTGAATTCCTGGTTCTAGCCCCACAGGAGTGAAAAGGGAAACACAAAAACATGATGTACGAGGTCTGACAATTAAGTTCACGAACTCATCCTAGAAAAAGTGCTACATACCTTATTGCTGAATATCACTATGGTCACTTTCAAAGTACTCCCCTTGGGAAACTATGCACTGATGCCACCACCTAGTCCACCCTTCAAAGCAATTTTGGAGCTCTGTTTCTGGAATAGCCATCCGAGCTGTCGTCATATTACCCTTGATGTCTTGAATGTCATCAAAATGTCTTCCTTTCAATATTTGCTTTATCCTTTGGTAAAGAAAGAAGTCATCGAGGGCCAGGTCAGGTGAGGAGGGAGGGTGTTCCAATACAGTTATTTGTTTACTGGCTAAAAACTCCCTCACAGACAGTGTCATGTGAGCTGATGCATTGTCGTGATGCAAGAGCTCCTTTGGGACCATTTTTACACACACCTTTCTCACGCCAAGATTTTCAGTTAATATTTTCCTGGTTCTCTATTGACGTTTATTTGGTCTGCTGTGCTTCTCACAGTCAGCCGATGATTTTGACGCACAATTCGATGAATTTTTGCTATGTTTTTGTCAGTTCTCTCGTTACTGGCCACGCTGACCTCTCTTTATAAGTGATGTGTTCTCTCCTCTCAGAAAAACATTTAATCCATTTGTACACTGCTGTTTTCTTCATGGCTTTATCCCTATAAACTTGGACTAACATGTCCCTGATTTCACTTCCACTCTTGCCAAATTGAAGAAGAAATTTAGTGTTTGCTCGTTGCTCTATTTCAAGCTCAGACATTCTCGTGACAACACACAAAAACACGCAACAATAATGAATGCCACTCAGCAAGACACCGCCACATGTCAACAAAAACATAGCTGTGAAACACTGATATACCAAGGTTATGACACCTTACTGAGCTATTTGTACAGTGCTGTCACTGTGCAGTGCTGTAAGTGCACAGTGGCAAGTTCATGAACTTAATTGTCAGACCTTGTATATTGTAGTTTCCATCACCTTGTCAAACAGAGGCTTACAGCTTAATATGACTTAATGTAGAAAAATAAATTATGTACCATTTATTATTTCTTGAGAATTGTGGATATATATATGTATCTATACATATATATACTCAAAATGGAGTCATAAATTGCCTTTTCACTTAATGCTATATTAGGATTATCATTCCATGACCTTAAATATTCCTTCATAACATCATTTTTATGACTACATAGTATTTTATTGAACTCTTTTGAAAGAAGGGTATGATTGTGTTATTTAAGAAGTGTGGGATAGAGAAGAGACCTCTCTGGCATGAAAAAGCTGGTTGTGCAGTAGCATGGTAATACCTTCAAAGGACAGCTCTTGGTATTATATTTGAGCCCAAGTCCAACTGTGCCCAAAGCAACAAACTGTCTTTATTACACCAGAGACTTAAAAATTTTTTGACCACATTTATAATAAAAAAATACCTTTACATATCTACCTAGTTTATTCATTTACCTATTCATGCATTCAAATTCATTAATATTTGTTGAGGCCTACTATGTACCAAGCAGTTTTCTGGACACAGCAGTGAACAAAAGAGAGAAAAATTCCTGCCCTCATGGAGATTATATTCAAATGGGCAAGACCTCTGAGCAAAACAAAACCTGAAAGTAAATCTACATAGCATTTAAATAGTAAAGTATGCTGAAGACAGGGAGATATAAAGTGTGCATGTACGTGTAAAGTTTAGATTGGTGTCTAGGGAAGGAGTTACTGAGATGGTAGATTTGAGTCAGGACATGCAGGAGGTGAAGGGCACCTCTCTAGGGAAAGGTATTCCAGGCAGAAGTGGGAAGCTCCTGCAGGAAAAGCCTGCCTGGTGGGTTTAGGAAACAGCAAGAAGGCCTGTGTGGGCAGAGATGGTAGAGCAGACTGAGACTGTTGCAGAAAACGGCAAGGACCAAGAAACTCAAGCAGCACACAGAGATCATGGAGAATGCCACTTTGTTTCGCCAGCGGGCTCAGTGGGATCATTCCCAAAGACGGACCACTCGCTGGGTTCAGGAGTTTGGTTATATAGCGTCGGGCTTCCGGGTTTGAGAGGGTTCGCACCATTGCTATTGTGGCGCTAGGGGGTTGGTTAAAGCCGGCCGGGATGATGGGAGAGTTTCTAACGGCTGTTATCGCCAGAGACTGTTCTAACATGCTGGGAAAGTCCCTAACGGCTGTAATCGCTGGAGACTGCTCTAACATGTCCCCCATGTTGATGATTGTAAGGGGAACCCTAGAGATCATCATTTAAACCGACAGGGTGATAACCCTGTAGGGCAAGGATGCGGGCGGTGGTTTGATGAGAGACTGTGTTTTCAATGAAGCGGACAAGGGCATTGATGATGCATGGGCCGATGGTAGCTAGGAGGAAAATGGAGAGTAAGGGGCCCGCCAAAGGGAGGAGCCAAGAGGTCCAGGACTGCGAGCCAAACCCCCAGGAGGCGAGCTCTTCAGGACTGCGCTGAATGAGGTCACGGAGTTCATGGACCTTGGTAGTGACAATTCCAGACTGGTTTAAGTAGTAGCAACATTCTTCTTGGAGGAAGAGACAGGTTCCACCCTTTTCGGTGGTGAGCAAGTCAAGGGCACGCCGGTTCTGGAGGGCGACCGCAGCCAGGCTGGAGAGTTGGGTCTGGAGTGACGTGAGTGAGTTCGAGGCCCTCTCCATGTCATCACTGAGTTCCTGAGAAAGCTTGTAGTAAAAGTTGATGGAGGTTCCAATGCTGGAGGTACCTGCGGCGACCCCAGTAAAGATGCCAGCGCCTATGAAGAAAGGGTTGACAACCGCCCCACAGGCACCATGAAAAGGGGAAATCAGAGACTGAAACTGCGATTCAGTGTACAGGGAGGTGGAGGGGGACAAAAAGGTGAGGATGCAGGCAGCGTCAGTGTCATTAACGCCTCGGCATCTGAAAAGTAAGACATCCTCACAGGAGAGGAAAATATCAGGAGGGGCACAGTAGGGTAGTGGTTTAGTGAAGCTGAGGCAGCAGGGTTCATGGACCCATGTACAGCCTGGGGGCAGATAACAGGTTAAGTTCGAGGCAGGAGCTAGGGGGACAGGGCCACCAATCGGGCCGGGGATGATGGGGGTGTTGGTGATGTCGGGCAGCAACCAGTGGGGGGAACTGGGATACCAGAAAAGGCCAAACAGGCAAGGGGTAAACAAATCCAACAGGCAGAATTGGCGGAGGGGGTAGTAGAATTAAGCCATAGTCGGTAGGATGTGTTGAGGAGCTGCCAGTAAGGTCCTGGGTATCTGGCAGTGGAGTGAACCAGCAGAGGGAAGTTAGGTTGAAGCCACGGTAGCGGGGCTGGGGTGGAGTAGCCCGAGCTATCACAGCAATCCGGGTTGCTGTAATGTTGTGGAGGGCAGTGTCCTGGGCACCTCCTCCATTGGAGGACCCGGCCTGGGCCAAGTATGACCAGCAGACAGACCCTCGGGGGAAGGAATTGCAGGGGGACCAGAAGGTCTGAGTCAGAGTGGCAGTCCAATAGGTGTGGCCAAATTCTGTGCAGGTGGTCGGTGTGGTACCCCGGTAGCATTCTTGGGACATGAGGGTATAGAATTGGAAGTAGGCTCTTGTCCTGGACCCCCGGGTGTAGGGACATTTCGAGGAGAGACTTAAAGAGGAAAGGCAAAGGAGACTTAAGAGCCAGAGGGCCGCAGGCAGGTGAGTATGAGCAGAGGAGAAACCCATAGTAGAAATCTGAACAGGAGGAGACCCCTCTGGCCGGGGGTCCAATCAGGCAGGGTCACAGAGATGAGCAGAAGAGAGGCCAGAAGAGTCAGCAGACAGAGGGTGGCGATGGTAAGGGTGGCACAAATGAGAACTGTCATTCATGTGGTCTTCTCAAGTGTAATCTTCAATGGTTCATTGGGTACCGGGTGTGGGGTCCAGGCAGGCTGGTCCGGTTCCGCTTGCTTGATGTGGGAATGGTGGATCCACGGTGTGATATCAGAGATCGTAAGGGCAGTGGGGGTGACAAGGATAACTGTGTGTGGGCCCGTCCATATTGGGCAGAGGGGCTCACGCTTCCAATCTTTGACCCAGACCCTGTCACCTGGAAGATGGGGATGGACAGGGGCCCCTAATGAGACAGGAGTTCTTTCTCGCAGATGTGAGTATAGGCCTGTAAGGGTCTTTCCTAGGGCAATAAGCTGACCTTGGAGGTGGGAGTTGCCTACTACTCTGAGGTTGCCTGGGATGGATGATAGCAACGGGGGAGGCTGGCCATAAAGAATCTCAAACGGGGAGAAGCCATCCCTCCGAAGAGTGCACCAGGAACGGAGGATGGCCAAGGGAAGTAGGTCCGTCCATACTAGAGAGGTCTCTTTGCAGAGCTTAGACAATATTTGTTTGAGGGTATGGTTCATGCGCTCTACTTTCCCTGAGCTCTGGGGTCAATAGGCCGTGTGAAGCTTCCAGGAAACATTGAGGGCCGAGGCTAGAGTCTGTAGAACATCTGAGACAAAAGCTGGTCCGTTGTCGCTGTGAATGATGAGGGGAAGCCCATACCATGGGATGATCTCATGGAGGAGAGCCTTGGTGACTTCTCTGGCTCTCTCAGTTCAGGTGGGGTAAGCTTCCACCCAGCTTGAGAAGGTACAGACTAGGACAAGAAGGTATTTTGTCCCTCGGTGAGGGGTCATTTCTGTGAAGTCTACCTCAAGATCCTCGAAAGGGGCAGATCCCATTTGTTGGACCCCAGGTGGTGGGGTCGGTCCGGTCCTGCGATTGTTCCTGGCACAGGTGGCACATCGCTCCGTGATAGAGTGGCATAAGGCTGTGAGTCTGGCTACATAGAAGTATTTGGCCAACAGCTTTTCAAGTCCAGTCTTCCCTAGGTGGGAAGTAGAGTGATGTTCTGAAATGATGCAGGGAGCAAGGGCGGCCGATATAAGCAAGCGGCCATCACACAGTATCCACCAATCCTGAAGATGCCGGGTGGCCCCTTCATTCTGTGCCCAGCTGTCTTCCGCTGTGGTATAGGTAGGGATAGGTGTGGCTAGGGTGGTGGAAGCAATGATGGCTGTGTCTGTGTCCCGGGCGGCTGTCTTTGCGGCTTGATCAGCGAGGTGATTGCCAGCAGCCGGCTCATCATTCCCTTTCTGGTGTCCTCGGCAGTGGATGATAGCTAGGCACTGGGGTGCCCAAATAGCTTCTAACATCTGTAGGATTTCGCCTTTGTTTTTTATGGTTTCCCCATCAGACGTGAGGAGGCCACGTTCTTTGTAGATGGCCCCATGTATGTGTATGGTGGCAAAAGCATACCTGGAGTCTGTGTAAACATTGATCTTTTTGTCTCTTGAAAGTTGTAGTGCCCATATGAGAGCTGAGAGTTCGGCTCGTTGTGCTGACCACCCGGCAGGGAGTGCTTTTGTCTCTAGAACCTCCGAGGCTGTAGTTACAGCATAGCCAGCTTTACACGGCCCATCCTGTAGAAAACTGCTGCCATCAGTATAGAGTGTAATTTCTGCGTCCTGCAAAAGAGAGTCCTGTAGGTCAGGCCATGTGGCATGAATCTCAGTGATGACTTCTAGACAGTTGTGTTCTGGCTCGCCTTTGGCCGTAGGGAGGAAGGTCGCTGGGTTCAGGGCTTGAACAGTCTGAAAGCTTATGCGAGGATTTTCCAGAATGAGCCCTTGGTATTGGGTGAGCCTGGCGTTGGAGAGCCATCATGGACCCTGAAAGTTCATGAGAGTAATTACAGAATGGGGAGACTTGACTGTGAGTTGTTATCTGAGGGTGAGCTTGTCAGCTTCCCGGATGAAAAGCACTGTAGCTGCTAAGGCCCGCAGGTATGGGGGCCATCCGGAAGCGACCAGATCCAGTCTTTTGGGCAGGTAAGTGATAGGCCTCATCCAGAGCCCAACTGTTTGGGTTAGGAGCCCCAATGCAGTTTTGTCTTTTTCATGGATAAATAGACAGAAAGGTTTTTCCGTATTGGGTAGACCTAAAGCCGAGGCTCTCCCGAGCAAGTCTCTGAGCTCCATGTAGGCCTTTTCCTGTGCCTCTCCCCATTTGAGGGGCTGTTTGTCCTGTCCAGTGAGTGACTCATAAAGTGGTCGGGCTATGGCGGAGAACCCAGGGATCCAGATCCAACAGAATCCAGCTGCCCCAAAAAATTTATGTAGGGCCCGCTTAGTGGTGGGCCGCGGAAGGTTGGTAATAACCGCTTTTAGCTCTGTGCTGAGGGTCCATTTTCCTTGGGTGCTTATGAAGCCCAAGTATTTGACTTCCTGTCTGCAGAGTTGAGCCTTTTCCCAGGACACTCGGTACCCTTTGGTGGCCAGATGTTGTAAGAGGGCAATTGTGGCCTGGTGGCAGGCCTCTCTGGTCGGGCAGGCAACGAGATCATCTACATATTGCAACAGGGTGCAGTTGGCTTGTTCTCGTGGGAAACTCACGAGGTCAGAAGCCAGGGCCTCACTGAATAGTGTGGGGGAGTTTTTAAACCCTTGTGGAAGCCTTTTCCAGGCATTTGTCGTCCTGAGTTAGATTCAGTCCACTCGAAGGCAAAAATGGGTTGGCTTATCAGGGCCAGTCAGATGCAGAAGAAGGTGTCCTTGAGATTCAGGCACGTGAACCAGACAGCCTCTGGTGGGACCTGGCTGAGAAGGGTGTAGGGATTGGGAACTACTGGATGTAGAGACTGAGTTACTTGATTCACTGCATGGAGGTCCTGAACTGGGCGATATTCACCATTTGGCTTCTTGACGGGGAGAAGCGGTGTGTTCCAGGGGGACTGACACTCAACGAGGATGCCCGCATCTTTCAGCCGTTCAAGTGTATCTGGATGCCTATCTGGGCTTCCCTGGAGATCAGGTACTGTCGAAGCCGTTGCAGCTATGCTCTGGCCTTTAGTTCAATTATGACATGGGCCTGTTTTCTGGCAAGTCCGGGAGAATTGTCCTCTGCCCACACCCCTGGTACCTCAGTTCGGTAGAATTTAGGGTTTGTCTCGACAGCCTCTGATTCAAATAGTCTCCATTCTTCGTCCCTAGGTGTGTTGAGGGACAGGATGAGCTGCTGTTCCGCGGGGCTCAGGTTCATGGTTGTTTGGCCGGGCAACTTGAAGGAAATTTGTGCCCCTAACTTGGTGAGTAGGTCTCTTCCTAGCAGAGGTATAGGGCACTCTAGTATATATAAGAACTCATGGGATACGACGTGGCCTCCCACCTTGCAGGTTTGGGACTGGCAAAACGGCTGACTTATTGCCTCATCTCTGGTGGCCCCCATGATGGTTACAGTCCGATTAGTCAGGGGAGCCACTGGGGTGGTAACTACTGAATGTTCTGCTCCCGTGTCTACCATAAAGGTTATCTTTTGGCCCCCTATGTCCAAATCAACCGTGGGCTCGTGGGGGCCTAGCAGTAGAGAGCCCAGTCCCCCGTCAATCAGAGTCTATGACTGCCAGGCCGATGAACTCAGGTTCCTTTTCAGCAGGAGGGGCGGGCTGCAGATGGTTTCTGGGTTGAGGCCGCTCCTGATTGGGATATTCATTTTTCCAGTGTCCCATCTCCTTGCAGTAGGCACACTGATCTTTTTTGAGCGTCCCACGAAGCTGTGTTGGATTTCTTGTTTGTCCCGCAGTTTTCCTCGGGTTGGTGTTTTGTTGGAGTGCTGCCGCCAGTAGAGTTACCTTCTGTCTCATCCTTTTATCGGCTTCCCGTTTGGCTGTGTTGTCATGGTTGCGGAACACCTTGTTAGCTACTTCTAACAGCTGGGTGATGTTCATCCCGGCGAAGCCTTGGAGCTTTTGGAGTTTGCAGCGGATGTCGGGGGCGACTGTGCAACAAAAACCCCATTTACCATTCGCTGATTCTCTAGCGCCTCTGGGTGAAATGGGGGTGTACATGCAGAAAGCTTCGCGTAGTCGCTCGTAGAAGTCCCCGGGCATTTCTTCCCCGTCTTGAGTTACATCAGCTGTTTTTGACATATTTGTTGGTTTCTTTGCTCCCTGTCGGAGCCCCAGCAGAATGGCCTCTTGATATCTTCTTAAAGCGCCCCTACCTTCCTCCGTGTTGAAGTCCCAGTCGGGCCAATTCTCAGGGGCAGCCTCGTTAGCCCATCTCCCGACGTCCATGAGGCCTGCTGGAGCCATCTCCTCGACCCATTTTCGGGCTTCTAGAATTATCCGCCTCTCCTCAGTGTTGAAGAGGGTACGAAGCAGCTGTTGGCAGTCTTCCCAGGTAGGCCGATGCATTTGGACGATGGATTTCATGAGGTCGATCATGGCCTGAGGTTTTTCCGAATATGCTGGAGTGTGGTGTCTCCAATTTAGGAGATCAGTGGTTGTGAAAGGCTGATAGTAGATCACAGGCCAACCCGGCTGAAGGGTGCCATCCGGACCCCAAGGTCAGGACCTCGGGTCTCGCGGAGAGGCATCTGGAGGGCCGGAAGTTTCGCGGCCAAAGGCGGCGGATGGGAGCTTGGGGTGTGGGCTCTGAGGGTCGATCCTCGGGTTGAGAGGCTGGCGGCGAAACAGAGGGTGGTGGCGTGTCCAGGATTGCATCCGGAGTTGTTGGCGGGACTGGTGGGACGTATGGTGGCGGCGGAATTGGCAGCTCCTCTTCAGGGTCCCCTTGGTGAATGGGCTTTGTTGGAGGGGCGTTGGGATTTCCTTTCGGGGCCTGGGCCACGAGAATCCTACACTGTCCCTTTTTACTAGAGCAGAACCTTACCCAAGGTGGGAGGGTCCTGGCGATTTCCAACCAGGAGTCGATGTATGGAAATTGATCCAGGTGACCAGGATTGCCGGTCACCACGATGTAGATGCGTCCGACGATGGCCAGGTCTAGGGTCCCTTCTGACGGCCAACCGACGTTAAAAGTGGGCCATTCTAACTCACAGAGGGTTCTTAATTTTCCTGGGGTCATGCAGACTCCATAGTCTCCGCCAAAACCCTTTCTAAAATTCTTTAACATGCAGTCTAAGACTGTGGGCTTGCTCTGTTTCCCTCCCATAGTGTACGATGTTGCAGACAGAGGGAGGGGTTCACTCAGGTGCTGCCCTGCTCGCGCCCCTCACAGGAACTTAGGAGCATCTTGGCTAAGGTGTATCGGTATAATCTCCGGACCAGGTCACTCCGCGGAGTGAATCACCTTTATGCTGTATGACACTCCGCGAGAATCAAGGTGGAGCCCACTCAGATTCCATAGCTGGGGCGGTGGGACCAAACAATCAGGCACACAATCAGGCACTCACACAGTTACACCGGGTTGACACCCTCCCAAGGGCGTCCCTGTCTGGGTAGGTTATAAGAACCTACCGGGAGGTGATCAGGCTCCCCTTCTGTCACGTGGGACAGGACTGACTTTGACAGTGGCCCCGGGGCTTACCTGGTCCGATGGGGGGATCCGGCTGGTTGTCCCCAGTCCCTCTCAGCAGGTCCAGCTGGGGAGGGGCAGGCCGCAGTCACCCTGGGAAGGTCCGGTTCGGGGTCCGCCGAAATCGGCAGGGCACGCCTCCACCCTTCTGGGGTCCCCTGCCACTCAGCGGCCCACCTCTCGCCCCACACCGGTGGCGCAAGGGGCCAGCGCGGTTGGGTTTCCCTGTCAGGGAACCAAATGTTGCAGAAAACAGCAAGGACCGAGAAACTCAAGCGGCACACAGAGATCAAGGAGAATGTAGCTTTATTTCGCCGGCGGGCTCAGTGGGATCGTTCCCAAAGACCGAGCACTTGCCGGGGTCCGGCGTTTGGTTATATAGCGTCTGAGCTTCGGGTTTGGGAGGGTTTGCGCCATTGCTATTGTGGCGCTAGGGAGTTGGTTAAAGCCGGTCGGGGTGACAGGAGTGTTTCTAAGGGCTGTTATCACCAGAGACTGCTCTAACATGCTGGGAAAGTTCCTAGTGACAGAGATGGCCGAAACTGCTCCAACATAATATCGCCAGAGACTGTTCTAACATGCTGGGAAAGTCCTTAGCGGCTGTAATCCCGGAAACTGCTCTAACATGATATTGCTGGAGACTGCTCCTACAAGACCAGTGGCAATGAAGTTGGACCAAGAGCAGGGAGGGGTTAAATCATTGTGTAGGGCCTTGTAGGCTACTCTACAGATGTTGACTTTAACCTTGAAAGACATGAGAAGTCAGTGGAGGATTTAAGCAAATGAATGAGATGATTAATTTGTTATGTTGAGAAAAGACTGTAGTCATGGAAGAATTGGGGTTGTGGGTGAGGACAGAAGTAAGGAGATCAGTTAGGAGATAGTATAGTGATATTACAGGGAAGAGAAGGTGAGTTGGAACAGAGTGGCAACAGTGCAGGGATAAGAGGAAGACCAGTGCTGCTGGTCAGCTAAGCAAGAGGAAGGTTGAGAGCTTACCATTAAATTTGGAACTATAGTCATTTTTAGTGACTTTGGCTACAGTAGTTTTCCTGGAGTGATGGACTTGAAAGTCTCAGGGAAGGGCAGTCAAGATAGACTGGAAGGAGAGACATGAGAAAGGATAGACATCACTTTCAGGAAATATGCTTTCAAGGGAAGGAAAGAAGTAAAGCAGTAACTAGGGTGATTAGTGGGATCAGGAGAGGTTTTATTTTAAAATAAAATAATTGCATGTTTGTAATAATGGAAGATTCAGTAGAGAGGTAAAAATTGATAGTGCAGGAGATTTTATATTAGGGAAAAGGTTTTCCCAAAACTATACTTATCCTTATGATATGCCATGAGATCCATTCTGATACTTCCTACTTCTTTCCACTCTGTTCTATTCTCTTCTATTCTATGCCAGTCATGCCATACAAAATTGGTTTCACAATTCAAGGTTTGAAAAAAGCACTGTATCCCACCATGCTATCTAATTTAAGTTCCCTCCTCTTGCGTAGAATTGTTTTCCTGTGATAATAATACTTACCATGGAGAAGACTTCGCCCAGGAAACTCAGGCTAGGACAGTTTACAGACACCTGAGAAACTCAAGAATATTTTGTTTTACAGATTGACTGTGCTGACAGCCTAAAACTCAGTAGCCTAAGTGTTACTCAAAGCAGTACATCACAGTGCTAAATGTCCATGAGTCCATTCGCCCAAAGTCAGGCTTAAGGTGACTTAAAAGAACAAGAAAACTTTAAAAATGAATGAAATATTCATCTTTCTGGTACTAGTTTGTTTTGTGTAGCCTTGATGTTTGCTTTCACCCCTCTAATATGAATGTTTCACATTTTAACACACTAAAGTGACATTTAAAAATGAGTGGTTCCATGAAGCTTCTTTTCTAGGAGTATGAGATTTTCTTAATTTTGTATGTGTGGGAATGTTAAGTTAGCTATTACTAATGGTAAAACAATAGTGAATAATGCAGGGGCAGCCAAATGATTCAGTTGGTTAGAGCGTGAGCTCTTAACAACAGGGTTGCTGGTTCGATTCCCACATGGGCCTGTGAGCTGCACCCTCCACAACTAGATTGAAGACAACGAGCTGCCAGTGGGGCAGCCAGATGGCTCAATTGGTTAGAGCGTGAGCTCTCAACAACAAGGTTGCTGGTTCAATTCCCACATGGGATGGTGGGCTGCGACCCCTGCAACTAGATTGAAAATGGCGACTGGACTTGTTGCTGAGCTGCATCCTCCACAACTAGATTGAAAGAATGACTTGGAGCTGATGGGTCCTGGAAAAACACATTGTTCCCCAATTTAAAAAAAAAGAATAATGCACACATGAGATTATAAAATAACAGGTATGTTAACAATTAAAAGTATTTTTAGAGTACATCTTGCTCACATATATGCATACACACATATATACACACCTCAACTCAATTGTTCATAACTGAAGCCTGGCATATAATTGGAGGTACTCATCAAATATTCACTAAGTAAATGAATGAAGAAATGAATGGATGAATGAATGAACTAATCCAACCTAACTTACCAAGTTATGATGTTTGACTTCACTTTTTCAGCTTAACTTTTCTTCCTCCCCTACCCTCCTGAATCTATTTAGAGAAAATAGTTTTTACCATTCTCAAATAGGGGTGTGATGTGAGTATATATTACAAAAATTACCATGAACTTTAAAAAAGAATAAGGTGTTTTGAGAATGATAATGCTACATTGCTACCTTTCTGCTTGGCTCCAAACCATCTAGTCGGTAATCTTGGCTTGTGATAAGAACATTGCACATGAATTCTTATCCTAGAGAAGAAATAAGACATTCTCATGCAAATAGAGTTGAATTTGGAAATGCAAAGATGTTAAACTCCAGTAAACTAAGTTATTCCAATTTGCACCAACAGTCATCCTAGTTCTCATTCTTCCTCACATTGAGACGTCAAGATGGTATTGATTCAGTACAGAAAGCTAAGTACACAAGTAAGCATGAAAAAGGGTTTTACTCCCTATAAGAATGCAAGGATGCTCACTAAGGGCTGATAGGATATGCAGAGTAACTTCCTTCTGATGTTTAAGAAGAGTTTGGGTTGATGCCACTGGCCCACCATCGGTTGAGCACTGTGAGTTAATTTTCCAAGGAGAGATTTTTTTTACAATGACCTGACTTGCCCAGTTTCACTTGGGACAAAAACCATGGATTTCTGACATGACTGGCTGGGGTAAGGAGTCCAGCCTATAGATATAGGTCAAGTAAAACAAAAAGGCCAAAGTCGGCATCAAATGCACTGAGTAATCCCTATGAGCACAACCTGTCATCAGCTAAATTAATCTGGGAGACACTAATCACTCCTAAACATATAGGACTATAGCTGGGGTAAATGCCTATCCTTGTAGTTTGAAATGCAAGTATGAGAATCAGGGAATAGGAAGGATTCTGGTTGGAGATAACCATTCTCTGACTTTAATGGGCCCAAATAACAGCTTCTGTTACCCAAGAGTTGGATAGTGAGCAATGACACATGAAACCGTAAAGCCACCACGACCCTGATGTCAGTACTATGGACTGGAAGATTGCTGGTCTGCACTGGTCACTCCCCTGTAGGCAAAGCTTGATTGATCCATTCAGGAGAGCTTCTTGCCAAAGCAGAGATGCAGCAGGCTCTAAAATGAACCAATGAGACATGCGTTGTATATAAACTTAGGAGTCCTTCAGTTTTGTCATTGTATGAAATCTCACGTTCTGTGATGTAAGAAAATTTTTGCAAATATCTATAACTTACATCATTATCTAAACTGGATTGTAAACTCAGGCATGCATCAGAATAAAGAGCTTCTTAGAACATAGACTGCTAGAGACCAGACCCAGGGTTTCTGATGCAGTAGGCCTGGGGTGGGGCCAGAGAAATTTGCCCTGGTAACACATTCTCTACTGGTAAGGATGCTATTGGTGGGGTCAGGTGGGGGGCACACTTTGAGGACCACTGGTCTAAAGCGAAAAAAGAAATAAAAGGAAAAGAAAAAACAGGATCTCTTTGGATGATAAGTTGTCTTAGAGCAATGCATGGTTTGCTAAGTGAACATATGTAAACAGTTCTTTAAAAGCAAAGATATGTACACATAAATACGTAGTTTTTTTGGTGTTTGTTTCACACTGAATTTGTACCAGTCAGGGTTCAAAAAGAAGAGCAGAGTCAGTAGGAGATTTTAAATATAACACAATGTGGGGGCAAATTAAACAAGCCTGAAGTCTACAGTGCACATGGTCAGGAAAAGAATATTATGACAGGGTGAACCACGCCCCCCCCCCCCCAGGGAACACAATATTTGGAGTCTCTGAGTTGAGGGACGGCCCCAGCTCTCTTTAAAGAGCACACCTTATTAGGTCAGGACCATGACGGATAATATCCCTTTTGACTAACTCAAAGTCAACTGATTGTGGATCTTAATGACATTTGCAAAATACCATCACAGCAGCAACTAGATTAGTGCCTGATTGAATAATTGGGACTGTAGCTCAGCCTAGCCAAGCTGATAACCCCAAAGATATCACATAACTCTGTACAGATGAATCTGTTTGGCTTTGAGGATGAACATTACATTTGGAATCAAAATTTTTTTTCTTTCATTTGCCACAAGCAGTCTGTAGCCAGTAGCTCTACACATTTCATAAGGGTCAGTAATGAGGCCCAAAATTATATATTTACATGTTTTTCTCAGCAGCAGCAATAGTAGGAAACATACAAGAAACAGTGGAAACAGCATCAAATTTGAGGAATATGGAGCTTTATTCACACCTACTTCTATTGCTTTTAGGACTGTGCTCTTGAGCAAGTTACTTAATATTCCTGAGCCTCACTTTTCTCAGATGTGAAATGCAGACAGTGTCTACCTTGTGTGATTGCTGTGAGGAGCAACCGAACCATGGGAACAATAGACCATCACATGGCTTGTGGTGGCTACTCGATGATGGTATGACTGTTCTCCTCATCTCTGTGTTTTGATCACACCTTCTTCAGAGTGAGATTTTGTGACTCTCCAAGCTGCTAGTCTAGATTAGTGGTTCTTAGCCCTGTCTGTGCATGAGAATGGCCTGGAAACTTTTAAAAATACCCACAATGGGCCCCCATTCCAGACTAATAGAATCAGAATCTTTCCCGGTAGGGCCCACATTTTGTAAAAGCTCCCTAAGTGATTCTCGAGTATAGTCGAGATTAAGATCCACTGGTCTAGTTTAATTAGCAACCTACCTCCAACCTTCTCATGTCCATTGCCTGAACCTACAGCCTGGATGCGCCTAGCTCCAAAAGCACTCTATTCACTGTTGCAATGGTCTTTCTTTTCTTAGCAATAATGATTTCCTGAATTCCCTAAAACGGGAAACGAAATCCAACATGAAAACCTTAAGTTGTCATTTCTTTCATCTCTTCATTTAAAATCAATACAGGTGCTACCTTTAGCAATTAAAATTAATTTTAGAAGTACCTAGACTGCTGAAAATCTGATGAAGCTAAAATTTATTTTTCTAATTGTGATATTTACATTTTAAAAGCAGGGCTTCTTTTAATGTGATTCTTAAAGTGAATTTTTTATAAATGTATTTAGTTTGGAATATGTTCACAAAAAATTAGATATTTAAAATAATTTGTGTTTTATATATTTAAATTTAAATATGTTTATATAAATAAATTAAGTTATAATATAAATGATTTAATATACATATAATTTATATAATTTATATTTAAAGTATATTTTATATAATATGGACATTTATTTTTATAATTTATCTATATTTTTAGCGGTGGTGTAACAAGTTATGTACACATGCACCCATATAGAGTATGGAGTGTAGAGAAAGAGGATTTGTTGGAAAGTATATAACTAGAAATAGGTATCAATCTACATATCTTCACCACATGATAAACAGTACTATATTACGTTGTATTTTCTATTTATTTAACTCATCCAAGTCTATTTATTAGTACATGATATATTTTTATCATTTGATTTTTAGAAAGGAAAAATGGAAGGCACAATTGAATTAGGATCATGGTGGAAACATATAGGAGACATGGCAAAATGTGGCATAGAAAGTATATTGGTTTTCCAGGACTATAGTAACAAATTATCATAAATTTCATCATTTAAAAAAACAGAAATGTATTCTCTTACAGTTATGGAGGACCAAAGTCAAAAATCAAGGTTTTGGTAAGGCCAGGCCCCTCTGAAGGCTTTTGGGGGAACCCTTACTTGCCTCTTCCAGCTGCTGGTGGCTCCAGGTGTCTCTGGGCTTGTGGCTGCATCACTCCAGTCTCTGCATCACTCCAGTCTCTGCCTTTGTCTTCACATGGCCCTCTCTTCTTATCCTGTGTCTTCTCCTCTTCTGTCTCTTGTCATTGGATTTAGGGTCCACCTGGATAACCCAGGATGACTTCATTTTGAGATTCTTAACTTTATTACAAGGTTTTTAATTTTGTTTTTGTTTTGTTTGTTTTTTGCAAAAAGACCCTTTTTGCAAAGATCCTTTTTCCAAATAAGGTCACTTCCAAATAAGGTTCTGGGGGTCAGGATGTGTACGTATCTTTTTGGGGGCCATCATTCAACTCATTATATGTCTTAGGGAACAAGAAGTCTGCCCATTCCTTCTTTTCTCCCTGACAGAGTACAAAGATTTTCATCTTCAGGCTTTGTAGCTTCATCGCTGCATGATGTTTCCTGTATCCCTAGGCCACACATCCATGTCCCAGGCAAGAAAAATGGGAAGGGAGCAAAAAGTCCAAAGGAAACAAACAAACAGGACATCCCTTTCATAAAAGCTTTCCTGGAAGTATCACCCAGTGATTCCAACTTGGATTTCATCCACTAGAGTGGGTCATATGGCCATTCCTTGCTATAGGCTGTGAGGGAAAGTGAAAATTTTATCTTCTCAGACCTTGTAATAAAGGAAGGCAAGGATACAAGCAATTGTGAATGGCTTGTGGTGGCCAATCCTTAGTGTTTGCTATAACTACTAAAAGGGAGAACATACTATTGGCTCAAGACCCAGATCTTTTAGAAAATGACATGCTGGAACTGGACTAGAATGACCCCTTCCATATGTCAGCTATTTGGGTTTGACTCTCCTGCATTGATGTTGGATAGTTGCATAATATTGTCTGAATGTTGATGATACATGTTTTTAGTCTTTAAGGGGAGCCAATCGGGTTGGCAGATTTGCAAATAAAATATAGGACACCCAATTAAATTTGAACTTCAGGTAAACAGTGAATAAATTTTTGGTATAAGTACGTCCCAAATATTGCATGGCACATATTTGTATTCAACAATTATTCATTATTAATCTGAAATTCACATTTAATTGAGCGTCTTATATTTTAGCTGGTAGTCCTAGTTAGAAACCTCTACTCTAGGCCCGAATATTCACCCATGCACTAATTCCTCAGAGGTAGGACTATTGCTTATGCCTATCATTGTTAAAGATAAGTTTCGAAGTTGTTAACATTGATTACAGCATGTATGAGACCTGTGCCTAGATAGAAGGAGAGAAGAACTAATCCTTTTAACAAAAAATACTTAGAATTCAGAGATATTCCTTTTAAACATTAGTGTTGTCCTTTGAGGAACACTCCACAGGCTAGCTAGGAAAATGTGTTCCATGAGGAAGAAGATCTGTTCATCCACACTATTCAAATATTCTCAGGCTATGGTCAAAGGTCCAGATATATAGGTTCCTAGACTGTGGGTGTTAAGCGCTCTCAGAATAGACCATTATAATTAATCTGTTCCAATTTTGCAACATCTTTAAGATCTCCTACTGGGAATTAAGGTCCAACTTTCAGGGTAAATGATTGTACAGAACTGCGGGCAAGTCTGTTGTAATTGTTGTCATCCTTGGTCTTGGGACTCATTTTATCTAAACTACTTTATTGGCATTTGTGGTGCTTTGTTACTAAAGAATGACTTTAACTCTGGCAAAGAAAGCCCCTAGAAAGAAGTATGAACTAATTTCATCTGCCATGGGACTCATTTAACAAATGAGCTGTCTGCCCCTCACACTCATGGGCTTTCACAAAAAGAACTGAGAAAAATGGGGCAATCAATATTACTGGAAAGAAAAAAGTATACAAAATGAGACAAGAGTATTGTCTCACTAATGTGTGTGCTACATCAGGAGAAGGTAGCAATAAATCCTTCTCATTGATTTTAGAAAGTGTATAATCGAGGCCAGTGTTCATCATGAAATTGGCTAGAAAAGAAATGCACCTGGAAAAAAGCACTTGCCTTGAGAATGAACATGATCAACCCACTGCACAGTTACAGGTCAGCAAGTGGGTACAAAATTTGATAAGGAAATTAGAGGCTTAATGTGCAAATATTGAATGTTCTAAAAGAAAAAAAATCATTTCAATTTAAAATTACTGGTCCACAAAATTGGCACTGATTAAATTAGATTAGATTAAATAAGATTGATGTATCTGCTTATAAATTCCAGAGATGATTTCAAAAGTACACATTTCTACTTTCCAAATAACTGCTTTGTATTTTTATTAAATTTTCATATCACTCTTGCCCATTGACATACACATTTAATAGTATTTACTTTTATAATCAAGATAGGAACCCCAAAATCGCTTTCTCAATGGACATTTACCCCCTATGACAATAAAAGTTCTATTTGTGCTTGGAAACATCTCAAATTAATATTGGCAGAGTAAGCAATCCACCTGTCATTGCTATTGGCCGTAGCTCCCATGGCCCCCCCAAAGGGTCATTTGCCTTTTTTCTCATTGCAGTAGCCACTGACAAACCCCGCCACGTAAACTTGGGATTTTTCCACCACAAGAAAGAAATGAATGAAGATCTTCAAATGCAATTAGTTTAAAGTAGACTTTTAGCTTTCAAATCTGATTCACAAAGAATATCATTGACTTTAAGAGGGGGCATCTTTTTTTGTTCATTGCTATAATATTTTGTCAGTGATTGTAGGTATTTTTTTTAGGTAATATCAGTCTTCAATTGCATTTCCTTCTCTAAAACTTAATGCTAATATTGAGCTGGCAGGGACTGGTCAACTAGAGGCCCATTGAGTGTGCCATATCTAGTGAACTCATTAATCTTACAGTTTTAAAATTCTCTCTAATATAGTGGGCAGAAAAATTGTTCATCCTCCTCTAATATTAGTCTAACTTCTTGTAAAAGGCATTAATGGACTAAGCTAAGGCAACCAGTTTAGAGGTTGTCTTCAGAAAAAGCTCTTAGCTGAATGGTAAAAACACAAGATGAATGCAGAAATAGTGAGGGCGATGGCTAAAATGACTGATTTCCTGATTTAGGAGGGGTCCTACCTACTCTAAGGTCTTGGGTGTACCAGGCACAAGGAACAGATAGATGTGGGACCCCATGTCGTTTGCTTTGAGGCATGGTTTTAAAAAGAGAGATAGCAGGCTCTAGAAAGGTGGCCAAAGGAGTTCGAGGTGAGTAATCAATCATGTATTAGGGTAGTCTTCCCATTACAGCAACAACAATGGAGGCTACTATTTACTGACTTCTCACTTTGGGCCAGACATTTTTAGATGGGGAAACTCAGGCTTTGAGCTGTAAAGTTACTTGCCCAAAGTCACAGAGTCATTTGCCTCCTGGTTTCTCTGATTCAGGGCAGTGACAGGGGCATGAATAGAATGCTTACCAGTTTTAAAATACTATTTCCACCATTTCTTCAGTGTTTCTTTATGCTGTCCTCTCCACCACCACATAATCCTCGCATGTCTCCTTCACCTAAGGGGCATTGAGAGTATTCCTAATGGCTCAGTGGGTGAGTAGCTTGAATTCCTCATTACATAAGATTGCACCACATTCAGCAGCATTATAGGAATATCATGGTATTTGGATTTTGGAGATCTGGGTTTCAGTCTTGGATATTGCTTATTCCTTCCTTACTTTATTCAACAAATATTTATTCAGTCTCAAAAACTAATTTATTATGAAGCTAATGAAAACTTAACCTCCAGGGCTCCTCACTTGCTCAGGTCCTTTTCAAAGTCTTAGGCGAGCCTGTATCGATGCATTCATTTGGTCATGTTTTTTGTAAAAATCTCAATAAGATATTTCACCATAATCAGTTAAGACCATTGTCACTTTCCACTCAGACTTCCCCTTGTATTTTCTGGGAATGGAGGGCTCCAGGCACTTCTGGGGATCTGGCTGAGGGATAGCTGACTGAAGATGCATTTAGCTTAGATTTCATGGCTATTTGTATGTAGTCCATAGTCACTTCTGTATGTAGTCAGGCTACTGCTAAACATCTGGGGTAGGAAGGGTTTCCAGGATTATGCCTACTGCTTACTGCATCAATCTTCCCAAGGTTTTGCTATAAAAGTGACCAGAGATCATGTTGAACTATGAATATGTCCTATAGTACTTAACACCATAAACATGTGGATAGGAGAGGAGAAACTAGCCAGAGCTAGATTGGAGAATTCTTCCAATCGCCAGATACATAAAATTCAAAGTAGAAAATCAATTCTCATTGACTCCTGGTCAAAACAGAAGTTCTCTCTGGTCAGGAATATAGTAAAAAAATGCAATGGATGCAATTATAAATGTACCAGGCAATACCTTCTTTTTGAAGAGAATTACACGTACTGGATTTTATCAGAATTCCTAGTTTTGTAGGGTACAGACCTAGGTACTAAAAATAATGAATTAGTATGTGAAATTGCAAGTTTATAAAAATGAAATACTGACATTTAAAAAGATAACATGAAACTCCTATTAGGCCATTACAATGAGGACATCAAAGACAAACTGTTGAATGTCATCAGTTCAAAGAGTATTTAATATTGGTTACTGCACAAGAACTTGAAATCCTACAACTCTACATGAAAGAAACATGATAGGCATTTTTCCAAATTGACAACAATCCTAATGACTTATGTGAGATTACCAATAATGAGTTTTAAAGCTGAACTATCAACACAAACTAAACAATGAGTCAAACAATCAATAAAAGAAAGGCAAAATAAAACTTGAATCAAATGTGCCAGAGGAAATATCAAATTACTTTCCAATTTTCTCTATGTAATATTTTCTCTAATACCTCTTTTTTTCATAAAAAGACATAAAGGGATATAGCTAAAACTGTAGAGAAAAAGTATTATAGATATGACTACATAATTAGTAAGTATATCATTTTTTTGGATGTGATAATTTTTATGCTAGTTTTTGACTATTTAAAAATAATTTATTGTGATTTATAATTCTAAATAAATATTCACTTTTATACCTAATTTTGTATTGGCAATTTTGCATTCTTTTTTTTTTTTTAAAGGGAGTCCTTCAGAATGTATACGAGATCTGACAATTAAGTGCGTGAATTTATTGCAACTATGTTGCTAACTTTTTTGATATCAGAGGGATTATTCATTATGAATTTGTACCAACTGGACAAACAGTTAACCAAGTTTACTATTTGGAAGTGCTGAAAAGGCTGCGTGAAAAATTTAAATGAAAACGACCTGAACTTTTTGTCAACAATTCATGGCTCTTGCATCACAACAATGCTCAGGCTCACACGGCACTATCTGTGAGGGAGTTTTTAGTCAGTAAACAAATAACTGTATGGAACACCCTCCCTACTCACCTGATCTGGCTCCCAATGACGTTTTTCTTTACCCGAAGACAAAGGAAGAAAGGAAGACATTTTGATAACATTCAGGACATCAAGAGTAATATGATGACAGCTCTGATGGCCATTCCAGAAGAAGAGTTCTAAAATTGCTTTAAACGGTGGATTAGGCACTGGAGTCAGTGCATAGCTTCCCAAGGTGAGTACTTCGAAGGTGGCCGTAGTGATATTCAACAATGAGGTATGTAGCACTTTTTCTGGGATGAGTTCACAAACTTAATTGTCTTACTTCATATATAAGCTTTAGGCCTCATAAACCTAGATATAGCCCTGCTGGTCTTTCACTAGGTACCAGTGATAGACACTGGGAATTCAAAAATTATGCCTGCCCCCTGCTTCTGGAACTACATTCTGACAGGGTCAGCTGTTAGAGAGCCATATAAAATAAAGCACATAATGAGTTAGATGATGATGAATGCTCAAATGAATAGCAAAGTAGAGAAAGGGTATGAAGAGAAGATTTTGCAGCTTTTAGATACCAGGAGGAAAGACTTCACTAAGAAGGTACATACCACTGAGAAAGGAGGGGTGAGATGAGGGGCTATGGGGCAAAATGGGTGTCAGACAGCAGAAAAGGCCAGGACAGATCCTTAGGAGTGAGCTGGTGTATTACAGTTCAAACTGTCTGAAGAGGGGAGAGGGGAGAGAGAGAGAGAGAGAGAGAAGAAACTAGTTCGGAGAGCCAAGGAGCAGGGACCCACAGCGAGTGCAGGGCCATCAGCCATTATAGGGATGTTGGCTATTACTGAGTAGGAAGGGAAATCATTGAAAGATTTTGGGCAACAGATTGACATGATCTGTCATAACATTGTAAGAGAATCACTCTAACTGCTGTTTTGAAAATTGACCAAAGGCAACAATGAAGGAATCTGGGAAACCAGTTGAAAGCTATTGTAATGACCTAAGGGGGAGATGATGGTGACATGAATCAGGGTGGCTGTGAGGCTGGAAAGAGATGGTGGGGTTCTGGGTAGATTTTGAAAACAGAGCTGATGGGGTTTGCTTACATAATCAAGGGAGCTTTGATAGAAAAAAGGAACCAAGGATGATTCCAGAATTTTTTGTCTGAACAATTGGAAGCATGACATTGCTATTTATTGCAATGGATAAGACTTTGACAAAACTAGGTTGCTCAGTCCTTCTTATGTAAATTTTGAAGTGATGTCCAGTAGTCAGTTGACTATATGACTCCCGGAGAGTCACGTGGACTGGAGATGTAAACGGGAGCTTTCTACGTGAGTGGAAGTGTATGCGTAGAAATACTCTTTTCCAAGGTTGCAAAGAGGCTAAAACAACAACAAAAACTAGGCAGAACACTAATGCTTAATTTCTGTCATTTTTCTAAGTGTTCACCAAAGATCTATACATTTTACAAACATTAACTCTATCATCAGACTCTCTATGTGAAAATTAGTCCACTGTTTGTGTACTGCCTCAGGTTTCCAAAAAACCAGTGACCTACTTAGGATCTCTCACACATTGCTGATTTCATCATTTAAAAATATTTCTAAATTCATAGGGTGCATGGAACTCCATGGAAGCCACAAATTGAAATTGCTTTTTTTTTTTAATTATTGAATTTGTCTCTCCTTTTCCTATAAGCATTGGAGGTTGGGAGTTTTAGTTTCATCATTTTTCTTTGCACAGTTGGTGAGTACTGGCATTTAAAATGTTTTTAATAAAAATATTGAAAAAAGTTACACTGAATCCTGAATAAGGTTTTGCCCTGGTACTTTCGTCATTTTCTGAGAGCTCACTGCTAACTGGATTACTGACTAGCTCCTGAAGAAACCCCAGTCAAGATTTGATATATAAGAAATTTTCCAAAGAACGTGCTTAACATTTGGTCCTTTAAGTTTTTTGAACTGTCTCCTTAAAATGAGTTAGAGCCCGTGAAACTATCAATATATCTATATGCCATTATATAGCACTGCCTCCAGAAATATCTCTAGCAAGGTGGATTCAGCAAGGGACGTTTATGAAAAAGTCAATTACTCAAAGAAACTTTGTGTTTGTTTTTTTATAATACAGTACTGCATTTGAGAATATTGCCAATTAAAAATTTCAATATGTACTTCTGAATTCCTTTTAGATCTTAAACCCCTAGTTGTTATTGTTTTTCTGATGGAGTAGTCTGATTCCTTTAAAGAAAAAAATCCATCAATCCTGTTTCTATTTTTATTTTAGATCCCATGAAGCTAAGAGGAAAATTAATACCCAATTGTGTTTTAACAAGTAAACCTGAACTTGAGGTGTCAGTAGAACTAATCCTTTGGAATCAGATATACCTGGTTTTGAATTCCAATTCCCTGTTATTGTATGATATATTATTTAACTTTTCTAATTCTTTGTTTTCTTGACTGTGAAATGTTTATAAAGTATGACCCCCCAGGGAATATTAAATTAGTTAAAATATGTAAAGCATTTCCCATTGTACTTGACTAATTATCGTTAATTTCTCTTTCCATAAAGAGAATAATATTGACCTTTTCTTTTTATATGAATGTTCATTTTACTATTTGTTGCATATAATAGCCACTTGGTAAATATTTTTGTATTGAATTATTTAAAGCTAACTCAAAACTTCATTGTAAATAAATAATAATTTCAGTAATAATTACAGCTAATATTTACTGAGGGATTTCTCTGTTCCAGGCATTACACTTAAGTGCATTATATGCTTGTATTCATTCATTCAATCCTTGGAATAACCCTTCAATCTGTGGAATAGATGAGGCCTATTATTTTCCTACTTTACAGGAGATGGAGTCTAGGTACAGAAGGGTTAAGGAATTTGCCCAAGGGCACGGTATCTAGTCCAGTTTAATCTTAAACAGTCTGCATTTAGATTTGGTGTGTGGCCTTACATAAGAGTCTATTACCACCTTCTAAGAGAGTATGTGTTTTCAATAAGCACATTGTTTTACACCTCATCAAAAGCCTTGTTTTTTTAAAGGCTCAGATGAAGTTATACGTATATCAGGAACTCTGGAAATCATTTTGATAATCTCATTAATTTAATTTTCCAAATGGACAAAAGGGTTCATTCCACACTGGCCATCCCTAAATGAGAACCTCCTGTTTCTCTAGTGAGGATTTGGATCGATTTCAAGAATAAACGAAGGATGTACTGAGTCTTCATTAAAAGTGGGGCAGTCAAATGCTATGCAGAGTCCCTGTCCCTTCCTCTCTGCTGTCAGCCACATATGATGCCTCTGGGAAGTGGTTCAGTAGCTCCTCTCCAGTGTGACACATACTTTCCATCTTCCCTGTTGTAATTTGGGTTGCTCTGTGCTGTGTTGAGTCTTGCCTTTTATTCCCTTTACTCTTATTGAGCCTGCACACATCCGGAGACAAAAATATAAAAATCACATTACAATTGCATTTTTACTTGGATGAAATGAAATCTGTGAACAGTATCCCACAAATAAATATTTATACCAAAGCAAAGCACTATCACAACTCAGAATCAAGAAACCAGGGAACATGGGACAGACATGCCAAAGCATAAAAAGCGGAGACTAATGGCAATGGGCTACTACTTAGTTGTAATAAGAATTGTTAGGTTTCAGAAAAGAAAATACCTAGGGTCCCCTGGCTAGTGGCCCCTCATCATAGCCTTACATTTCCAGCAAGTACAATACTTTTTTTTTTTAATTTCAAGCATATAATGTTAAAATACAATGAATTTTTGGAATCCACTTCATTATAACATATTCCCTCTTAACAAGATTCAATATTTAACCCACAGGCAACATGTAATAGAAGACTCACCTGATTATGACATTCACGTGACTTTCCTTCTGACAGGATTAGGCTGGAAGAACACAGAGCAGGCTGTGCATTGGTCACCCAAGTATAAAATTATAACTCCAAAGCAACTTTAACTCTCTTGTGGTCCATTAATTATATAGTTAAGGTTGATGTCAATTTATCTGAAAACACTTTGGTGTTATAAAGTTCTCAGGCCCTGGACTCTGAAACTAGCAAGGTAATGAGCCTCTTCAGGAATTTAATCCTGTAGTATGTTAAATTTCCAAGTATATTAGACAGATTCTCTTGCATCACTCTTTTGCATGTGTATTTCCTTTTAACGAGGTACCTGCCAATCTCCCTTCTCTAGATTCTAAGTAACTTGAGGCCAAGAAACTGCTGAGCCCATATTTGAATCTATTGCAGAACTTTCCAGAAGCTCAATAAATATTGTTAAACTGAAATACACTAAATAAGTATTTATAATGCCTAAAAACTTGTCTTTTGATGGGTAATATTATAATTTCCTTTTGACACACCTTCAAATTTATAAGTTATGTCATTGTTACCAAAGATGAGAATTTCTGTCTTGCAGAGGAATGCATGTAAATGAGCATATGAATAACTATTTTTAATTTCATGAAGAGAATATTCATTGCAACCCTCAATTTGCATTGTAAATATTATAATTAGAACAGAGACAATCCCTGGCAATCTTTAGAGAAAAGATGATTAAACAGTTTTAGAGAAAGCCTTCATTTTCCTAAGCAGCCTACCGTAGAGGTTTAATATGATTATTTAGGTCCGGTCTAATAGATGAGATTTTATAAAGCCTTAGCAAAACCCGTCCATCTTGCTAATCCTTTACCTGAAGAATGTGAAAATAAAAATTTATTTCATTTTATAAATATTTGCTCAGGTTAGTTGTTTTCTTTCTTTTTTTTTAACTGCAAGTCGTGTTATTTTTTTTCAAAAGCATCCAAGGACCAAATCCCCTGCCTGTTAGAAATGATGCTACATCATCCTAATATTTTATGTAAAACTGATCTTAAAAATAACCACTAGATGGCAACGAATCAGCATAAAAATGTAGGTCTTGCAAGAAGACACCCACTAATAGTTCCAAGGGGCAAGAAGAGAAACTAGTTCTTCATAGACGCTTCACCCTTTTGTCTCCCTCAGCATCTACATAGTCTTGAAGGATGAGAGGAGCCATGGCTCACCATTGATGGCGCTGGTGGATGGGGACATGGTGAGAAGGAAGCAGCAGAGAAAGGAAATGAACATGAGCTTTGGAATCCGGAAGACCTGAGTTTGAATCTTTGCTTTATCACTAATAGATAAATGATCTTGCATGACTTACTTAACTTTGCTGGGCCTCAGTTGCCCCATTGGTAAAACAATAATATTCATACCTTATTCATAGGGCACAATGAGGATCAAATGAGATGACATGCATATAGTACCTTGTATGTGAAAGGTGCTTAATAAATGGCTGCAATACAGGGCCATTATTTGTTATCTGAAACCCCTGGGGCCAAATTTGTTTAATAATTCAGAATTTTAACTTTTTTTTTTTTAAGGTTTTATTGGGAAGGGGAACAGGACTTTATTGGGGAACAGTGTGCACTTCCAGGACTTTTTTCCAAGTCAAGTTGTCCTTTCAGTCTTAGTTGTGGAGGGCACAGCTCAGCTCCAGGTCCAGTTGCTGTTGCTAGTTGCAGGGTCGCAGCCCACCATTCCTTGCGGGAGTCAAACCGGCAACCTTGTGGTTGAGAGGATGCGTTCCAACCAACTGAGACATCCAGGAGCTCAGCAGCAGCTCAGCTCAAGGTGCCGTGTTCAATCTTAGTTACAGGGGGCAGAGCCCACCATGCCTTGCGGGACTCGAGGAGTTGAACCGGCAAACTTGTGGTTGAAAGCCCACTGGCCCATGTGGGAATAGAACCTGCAGCCCTGGGAGTTAAGAGCATTGAGCTCCAACCACCTGAGCCACCGGGCTGGCCCAGAATTTTAACATTTTTAAATGATAAAATAAAGCATAAATTATATACTTGTGCTCAGTGGGGAATGGGGCAAACACATTTATATTTCTGTAGAAAAATATGTTCATACTAAATGGAATAACTAATGTATCTAATTATCAGCGCAGGCCAGATTTTGTCACCAGTGAGTTAGAAGAATGCCTGGTGTTCGGAGTTTTGAGGGTTTTAGAATTGTAAATAAGGAATTGTGGGTCTGCACTGTCCATTTATAAACCATTTCTGTGTGGTCCTATTGGTATGAATGCCCTGAGTGAGGGGTGGGGAGAATGTTGAGCCGATCCCTTTAATTTCTATGCAGCTCCCATCATTCTGGGGAAAATATGGCGTTGAATACTTTCTCTACAAAATTTTGTTTTCAGAACTAGCACCTTTCAAAATAAGTGCATAAAAAGCTGGGGAAAATACATAATTTTCTTTACCTAAGCATGAGAACTCTTGGTGAAGAAATAGGCTTATATTAGAGCAAGCAGTAAGAGGTCAAAATTAGAATAATGATATTTACCAAGTAAAGTTATATTTTAAAATTCTCTACCTCGTGAGCTTTATTTTAAAAGCACTGATAAGGCATAGTGGCATGGCATGTTCTAGGAGAGATATCACCTAAAAGATACTGAAATCTTGTTTTGGGGAGATTGTGTGTTTGAAGAATATCACATTCAAATTGCTCCTTAATATATTTTTAATGAAGTATTTTCAATCATTTCATTTGTGCTTATGCAGCTTCTCAGTGAATTGTCAACTCTCAAAGACAGAAACTATCATTTCTCCTGTTCTTTTTTCTTTCTTTTTAATCTGTAAGAGGCTTTTAACTTGTATAGTACTGTGTTTGAAGATGTTACATAAAGGCTGGCTTTTTTTTTAACTCTAAATAAGAAAGATTCCTCCATTATAGTTCAGATACTCTCAGGGAATAAGTTAGACACATTTGGGAGTTACATTAACTCTTTCAGAATACAAATACATGATATACGGTCCAGAAAAAGAAATGTATCTTAATGGTTTGAAAGAGCTGGAGGCACAGCTTATAAAACAAGCAAATCTGCCTAAATATACGCTAGAGGAAGATTTCTCCTGTATTTTGTATACACACGATCTAGAATGCAAAGTGTTCCTAAATGGCAGCAGCATAAATTAGGAACAATTTCAGTTATGATTTATCAAAATTGGTAGCGTGGGGGTAACCGTACCGATGGTGCTGGGTATAAAGCTGCCTTTGATGTTTCTGCATAAGAAAAATTGGTCCATGTCGGCACTGTGACTGGGAGAGTAGAGGCTGACACTGGTGAACTGAACAACAAACTGATTAGGGACTTCCCTGGGTGAAAAGTCTCTGATGGTCCCCAAAGCCCATAGGATGAAGCCTGAATTCCTTACCAGGGCAATCATGGCCCTTCACAATCTGTTCTCATCTTGCCCTTTCCCAATATCATCTCCCTATTTGGAAGCCACTTTGGGGTATTTGCTCAATGTCCTTGGATTTTCTTAAACTGTTTCTGAGCGTTTTTAGGAATGTCCTTTCATCTCCTCATGCCTCTCTCCCCTTCTCTGTTGGAATAGTCTCCGTGTTCTTCAGACCAGGCACATATAAACACCTTGAGGACATTTTCTGGGCTGCCATAGCACATTCCATTTAAAAGCATTTTCATTGTTCTGTAATTTACCCATTTGTGAACCCTAATGAGTATAAGGGAAGGAGTACTTTTTACTTATCTTTCCATGCTAGTACTGAACACATTTCACTGACATTTAATAAGTGTTTGCTATTACTGATAAAACAGTGGAGTCAAGCATGGTCCAACTCTCTAGCATAGAACCTGTGGTGAATGTTTAAAGAGAGGTACAATACTCTTCCTTTGTTACCATGTTTTTCTATTCAATTTACAGATGAGAAAAGTGGGACCAGTTCAAGTTTACTCAGCTAATAAGTAATAAAGTCTTGGCCCTATATCAAGTATCCAGCTGGCAATCCAGTATGCTTTCCAAGGCTCAGCCTCCTGCAAATGAAAAGACACAAAGACAACTTCACTCTAGCAGGTCAGCATCCCCATGTGGTACCAGTTAATGGCTTTCCAAGTGACTCTGGATAAATGTAAAATATGGTATGCTCATTTCTTCTTTCTCTTAACTGGGTAAGTTAATATTCCAGAGGGAATTATTTAGGCATATGGAAGAATTATTAAAGGAAGTTTAGTTTGTTAAATCTCAGTGGGGATGAACTGTTTCAGAGGTTTTGTTTTATATGCTTCATGCAATCGTAGTGGCCACTTTGCAAGAGATTGGCTGATGAAGGACCGGTGAATCTATGACTTCCTTGTATCTGCAGAAATGCAGGAACTTTCTTGATGCTGACAACACATTTATGTTAGGCACTCTTATTTAAGTTTTTCTGTTTTTTCCCCCCCATTAATTTCAAAGGGAACTGCACAAATATATCTGTTTAAATTTTTTTTGATTGTGCAAATATAACACAAAATGTCACATTTATCATCCATTTGAGTGACTGGGTGAATTTTCCAGCACAACCTTGGCTGCAGTGAAGATTATATATCTTATGTCTCACTTGGTAAAATTCCAACTTCATAGTTTGTCACAATTTTTGCCAGTCTCTACTTACTTTTTTCTAAATGAATTTTTCTAAATGAATTTTTCAAAAGGATTTTTCTAAATGAATTTTTCAAAACGTCAGCCAACAGCACACAGTTAACATAAACAAAGATTTCGTTGTCTTTCTTAGATTGATAAATTTTGTTCACCATGTGGTTTGTCACTCTCAAAACTATTATCCTAGACTTCCGGAAAAATGGCGGCGTGAGGTGAGCCTCTGTAAAGCTCCCCTGGAATTTACAAAGAATCGAACAACAAAAACTCCACAAAGGACTCCCTGCACAGCAGACAAGCAACACGAAGAGGCCCACTACCGACTGAAATCACCTACAGGTGGGAGATTCGTGCGAGTGGAGGGAGGAGGAAAGGGAGAAGTGCGGAGACAGAGCCGCGCGGGCGCAGGACGCAGACCTCGCTCAGTGCGCCGAGCTCGCTGCTTCCCGGAACCACCGCAGCTGCGGGAGAGGGAAGAACTCGGACTGCTAGGGCTCCGCCAGGGCTCCACAGAGCTGAGGGGACAGCATATAACACGGCTGAACCCAACGCTCACGGCAGAGACCTCGGAGAAAAGACTGAGGGAAAAAGGCTGAAAACGGTGGTTTAAGCCCGCACTGCCGAGCAGAGAACAGAGCCTTAGGCACTGAGACTAGCCGCCCCTCCCTCCCAGAGCTCGCCCCGCCCCCACCTGCCCGGCGCTAGAAGCGAAACAGTAGCAGTGTCAGATCAAAACAACAGAAAATTTGCTCTTTTGAGATCTGTGGACCGCAAACACAAATTCACAGCCCAACTAGTTCCAGCAAAGGGGAGAGAGCTGTGGAAGCAGGACCGGCTGTGGTGGTGGTCGCCGCCATTGCTCTGGGCCACCTCTCACAACTCACCCCGCCCCTGACCCCACCTATCTGGGCGGATCCCTGCAGGAGTAAACAGAACTGCTGAAATATACGGGCTCTGAATCAGCAGCTGGAAGAGCTTTCGAACATCAAAAGCTCTCCGCATACCCACCGGGACACTGCGCCCTGTGACCTAGACGAACTATTAATAGAGGAGAAGCCCGTCTCCCAGGGAATCCCCCCATTGTGTGAGAAGTTGGAATAGTGCAGAGAAAACATAGCACTACTGTGCGGGAGAAGAAAAATAAGTTGCAGTTGGAGAAATAATAAAACATTCTACCAAGTACTGGCAAACAAAAGAAAGACCGCTTTCTATCAACCTGTTGCAGAAGTCACTCCTGTAGATGTCTAGGAAGAGAAATAGTAAACCAGTAATCGCCATGAATAACCAAGGCAACAAGATAGCTCAGAAAGAAAGTGAAAAATCTCCAGAGAAGGCACTTAAAGATACAGAAATATGTGACTTAAATGACAGAGAATTCAAGATTGCAGTTCTGAAAAACTCAACGAGATACAAGAAAACACAGATAGGCAGTTAAAGGAACTCAGAAACTCAATCAAAGAACAGCATGAGCATTTTACGAAAGAGATTGAAATCTTAAAAAGAACCAAATAGAATTTCTGGAGATTAAGAACTCAATAGAAGAAATTAAGAATGAAATAACCAGCTTAGGTAGTAGAGTTGACCAGATGGAGCAAAGAATCAGTGACATCGAAGATAGAAACCTGGAAATGACACAAATAGAAGAAGAAAGAGACTTGAGACTTAAAAGAAATGAAAGAACTCTACAAGAACTTTCTGACTCCATCAGAAAGAGCAATATAAGAATAATGGGCATACCAGAAGGAGAAGAAAGAGAGAAGGAACAGAGAATATATTCAAACAAATTGTCGATGAGAACTTCCCAAATTTGTGGACAGAACTGGACCCTCGAATCCAAGAAGCAAATAGAACACCTAGTTACCTCAATCCCAACAGACCTTCTCCAAGGCACATTGTATTGAAGCTGTCTAAAATCAACGACAAAGAAAGAATCCTCAAGGCAGCCAGGGAAAAGAAGACGGTAACTTACAAAGGAAAGCCCATTAGATTATCATCAGATTTTTCAGCAGAAACTCTACAAGCCAGGAGGGAGTGGAACCAAATATTCAAACTATTGAAAGAGAGAAACCATGAGCCAAGAATAATATATCCAGCAAAGATATCCTTTAGATATGAAGGAGGAATAAAGACCTTTCCAGACATACAGAAGCTGAGGGAATTTTCTAATACACGACCTGCACTACAAGAAATACTAAAGGAGGCTATTCGACCACCATCAACAGGGACAATTTGTGGCAACCAAAACTCAAAAAGGGGGAGAGTAAAGGCCTGAACCAGAATATGGGAATGGAGAAAGTAAGCGTGCTGAAGAAAATGGAATACTCTAAATATCAAACTTTCTTTTACATAAACTTAAGGGTAACCACTCAAAATAAATCCAGAATTGAAATATATACTGAAATAAAAAAAGAAACAGAGGGAAACATCATAGAATACCACCACACAGAAATAATAGACAACAACAAAAAGGCAAAGAAACAATGGAGACACAACCTTACCAGAAAACTAAGGATAGAATGACAGGAAATCCTCACATATCAATAATCACCCTAAATGTAAATGGACTGAACTCACCAATAAAAAGGCACAGAGTAGCAGATTGGATCAAAAAAATAAACCCAACCATATGCTGTCTCCAAGAGACACATCTCAGCTACAAGGACAAGCATAGACTCAAAGTGAAAGGGTGGAAATTGACACTCCAAGCAAATGGTACCCAGAGAAAATCAGGTGTAGCCATAATGATATCAGATGAAACAGACTTCAAGGTGAAAAAGATAACAAGAGACAAAGATGGACATTTCATAATGGTGAAGGGAACTGTGCAACAAGAAGATATAACAGTCATCAATATTTATGCCCCCAATCAGGGAGCACCAAAATACACCAAGCAACTACTAACAGAACTAAAGGGAGAAATTGACCAAAACACAATTATACTAGGGGACTTAAATACATCATTGACAGCTATGGATAGATCATCCAAACAGAAAATAAATAACGAAATAGTAGCCCTAAATGACACATTAGATGAAATGGACATAATTGACATTTATAGAGCACTTCATCCTAAAACATCAGACTATACATTCTTTTCTAGTGTACATGGAACATTCTCAAGGATAGACCATATATTGGGACATAAAATCAGTCTCAACAAATTTAAGAAGATTGAAATCATACCATGCATATTCTCTGATCACAAGGCTTTGAAATTGGATATCAACTGTAAAAAGAAAGCGGGAAAAACACAAATACATGGAGATTAAACAACATACTTTTAAAGAAGGACTGGGTCAAAGAAGAAATTAGAGGAGAGATCAAAAGATACATAGAAACAAATGACAATGAAAATACATCCTACCAAAATTTTTGGGATGCAGCGAAAGCAGTTTTAAGAGGGAAATTTATCTCATTACAGGCCTATCTCAAGAAACAAGAAAACTCCCAAATAAATAACCTCATGTTACACCTTAAAGAACTAGAAAAAGAAGAACAAGTAAAACCCAAGGTCAGCAGAAGAAAGGAAATAACAAAAATTAGAGCAGAACTAAATGAAATAGAGAACAAAAAGACAATAGAAAAAATTAATATGACAAAGAGCTGGTTCTTTGAAAAGATTAACAAAATTGACAAACCCTTGGCTAGACTTACTAAGATAAAAGAGAAGACACTGATTAACAAAATCAGAAACGTAAAAGGGAAGTTATCACGGACACCACAGAAATACAAAGGATCATCCAAGAATACTATGAAGGACTATATGCCACCAAATTCAACAACCTAGAAGAAATGGACAAGTTCTTAGAAACATATAGCCTTCCAAGGCTGAACCATGAAGAACTGGAAAATCTAAACAGACCGATCACCAGTGTAAATTGAATCAGTCATCCAAAACCTTCCCAAAAGCAAAAGTCCGGGACCAGATGGCTTCACTAGTGAATTCTACCAAACCTTCAAAGAGGATCTAATACCAATTCTGCACAAACTCTTCCAAAAATTGAAGAAGAGACAGTACTCCCTAACTCATTTTATGAGGCCAACATTACCCTGATACCAAAACCTGGTAAGGACAGCACAAAAAAGAAAACTACAGACCAATATCTCTAATGAATACCGATGCAAAAATCCTAAATAAAATTCTAGCAAATCGAATACAACAATGCATTAAAAAGATTATTCATCACGACCAAGTGGGGTTCATCCCGGGGCACAAGGATGGTTCAACATCAAATCCATCAATGTGATACATCACATAAACAAAATAAAGGACAAAAATCATATGATTATATCAATTGATGCAGAAAAAGCATTTGACAAGATACAACATCCATTTATGATTAAAACACTTAATAAAATGGGTATAGAAGGAAAATACCTTAACATAATAAAGGCCATATATGACAAGCCCTCTGCTAATCTCATAATTAATGGAGAAAACTGAAGCCCTTTGCTCTACGTTCAGGAACACGACAGGGATGTCCCCTATCACCTCTGCTTTTCAACATAGTGTTGGAAGTCCTTGCCAGAGCAATCAGGCAAGAGAAAGAAATAAAAGGCATCCAAATTGGGAATGAAGAAGTTAAATTATCACTCTTTGCAGATGACATGATGCTATATATAGAAAACCCTAAAGACTCCACCAAAAAGCTATTAGAAACAATCAACAAATACAGTAAAGTTGCGGCTACAAAATCAACGCACAAAAGTCCATTGCCTTCCTATATACTAACAATGAAATCTCAGAAAAGAAATACAAAAACAATTCCTTTTGCAATTGCAGCAAAAAGAATAAAATACCTAGGAATAAACTTAACCAAGGATGTGAAAGACCTATATGCTGAAAACTATAAGACATTTTTGAAAGAAATTGAAGAAGACACAAAGAAATGGAAAGACATTCCGTGCTCATGGATTGGAAGAATCAACATAGTTAAAATGGCCATATTACCCAAAGCAATATACAGATTCAATGCAATCCCCATCAAAATCCCAATGGCATATTTTAAAGAAATAGAACAAAAATCATCAGATTTGTTTGGAACCACAAAAGACCCCGAATAGCCAAAGCAATCTTAAGGAAAAAGAACAATAATGGAGGTATCACACTTCCTGACTTTGGCTTGTACTACAGGGCTACAATAATCAAAACAGCATGGTATTGGCAGAAAAACAGACACATAGACCAATGGAATAGAATTGAGAACCCAGAAATAAAACCACATAAATATGGACAGATAATTTTTGACAAAGAAGCTAAAACATACAATGGAGCAAAGACAGCCTCTTCAATAAATGGTGCTGGGAGAATTGGATAGCCACGTGCAAAAGAATGAAACTGGACTGCTATTTGTCACCATGTACCAAAGTTAATTCAAAATGGATCAAAGACTTAAGCATAAGACCTGACACAATAAACTGCATAGAAGAAAACATAGGTACTAAACTTATGGACCTTGGGTTCAAAGAGCATTTTATGAACTTGACTCCAAAGGCAATGGAAGTAAAAGCTAAAATAAACGAATGGGACTATATGAAACTTAAAAGCTTCTGCACAGCAAAAGAAACCATTGACAAAATAAAGAGGCCACCAACTGAATGGGAGAAGATTTTTGCAAACAGTGCCTCCGATAAGGGGCTAGTATCCAGAATATACAAGGAACTCATGCAACTCAACAACAAAAAAACAAACAACCCAATTGAAAAATGGGCAGAGGACTTGAAGAGACATTTCTCCAAAGAGGACATACAAATGGCAAATAGACATATGAAAAAATGCTCAACATCACTAATCATCAGAGAAATGCAAATCAAAACCACAATGAGATATCACCTCACCCCAGTCAGAATGGCTATCATCAACAAGACAAATAATAACAAATGTTGGAGAGGCTTTGGAGAAAAAGGAACCCTCATACACTGTTGGTGGGAATGCAGACTGGTGCAGCCGTTATGGAAGGCAGTGTGGAGGTTTCTCAAAGAATTACGAATAGAATTGCCATATGACCCAGCAATTCCTCTTCTGGGTATCTACCCAAAAACTCTGAAAACATTTAGAGATAAAGACACATGTGCTCCAATGTTCATTGCAGCTTTGTTTACAGTGGCCAAGACATGGAAACAACCAAAATGTCCTTCGATAGATGAATGGATAAAGAAGTTGTGGTATATATACACAATGGAATACTATTCGGCGGTAGGAAAAGATGATATAGGAACATTTGTGACAACATGGATGGATCTTGAGAGAGTAATGCTGAGCAAAACAAGTCAGACAGAAAAAGCAGAGAACCATGTGATTTCACTGATATGTGGTATATAAACCAAAAACAACAAAAGAACAAGACAAACAAATGAGAAACAGAAACTCATAGACACAGACAATAGTTTAGTGGTTACCAGAGGGTAAGGGGGGCGGGGGGTGGGGGGTGGGAGATGAGGGTAAGGGGGATCGAATATATGGTGATGGAAGGAGAACTGACTCTGGGTGATGAACACACAATGGGATTTATAGATGATGTAATACAGAATTGTACACCTGAAATCTATGTAATTTTACTAACAATTGTCACCCCAATAAATTTAATTAAAAAAAAACAAAAAACAAAAAACTATTATCCTGAAAATCCATAATATTTTCCTATGGCTATTCTAAAGTCTTTTATCTTTTAGTTAACTACTACTGGTAGCTTGTTTATTGATTGCTTTATGTAAAATATTTTTGTTTTCACATACTTAACATTTTTTATTATGGAAAATTCCAAATATATTCAATAGTAGACACAATAAGTCATTATGTACTCATCATCTAGCTTCAATAATTATTAACTCATGGCCAATCTTTTTTTCTTCTGTACTCTCAACCAATACCTGTCCCTCTGAATTATTCTGAAGCAAACTTCAGTTGTCATATCATATCATCTGTGAATGTTTCTCTATGTATATTTTTTTAAAAACAAGGACTTCCCTTTTTAATATCAATAATCCTTACCTCCCCTCCCCCACCAAAGAGTAATTCCACACTTTGTTTCTCTGAATCAGAATCCAGATAAGGTTCATACATTACAGTTGATTTACTTCCATCGGGAGATAGAGACTGTCTGGTTGACTCTCTTTCAATAATGTTAACTACATTGATGATCACTTCCTGGATCCTTGGAAAGACAGGATAAATGTTTGATTCCTTCCTTTCGATTAGTAGTGCATGAGTCGGTTCACTAATATTCCCTAAACACTAACCAAACACTAAATATAGTTGATATGATTCAATCCTCTGTGTTGTTATTCCCATTGATGCCCTAATTGTCCTATACTTCGCCAATGGGAGCTTATTTAATTAGGATCCTGAGTACTTTCGATATGATCCTAGTTATGTTTGATAGGTCCTTTGACATCAGGTTTGGAAAGATGTTACAACTCCTGATTCCTTTTAGCGAACTATGGTATGTAGATACCACAATCTGGGTTCTGTGGCTACTTATTGTGACTGGATTGGTCATTATTTCAAGGATTTTCAGTAAACAGAACTAGGTAATATATATTGCCTTTTAAAAATAAAATGCATCAAGGGTTAATACTGATATTTTCACTTTATGTTCAATAATGAATGTATCCTATATCTTTATCTCCTTTCTCCCACACAAAAAATCTTGATATTCAAAGACAGAAATATAATTACTCATTTACCTTATCTCACAGTACACATAGTCATCTCAGAATAATACCAACACTCCCATCAACATTATTATTAGAAAAAGTTTTAAAATTATATTATTATTATTATTATTATTATTATTATTATTAGCTATGCTTATTTTACTTAAGGTATAGCCTACTAGAATTGCTCAAAGTAAAGTTGCTAGGTATAATTATTTTTTTAAAGATTTTAAAAAAAATACAGCTAACAAACATTATAGTAGATTTTGGTGCGCACCATAGTTATTGAACATTTATATACCTAAGGATGTGATCACCACAATAAGTCCACCAACTATCTGACACATCATACTATGCTATCACAATATTATCGACTATATTTCCCATGCTGTACATTACATCCTTATGACTTATTTGTTTTATATCTGGAAATTTGGACCTCTTATTCCCCTTCCACTTTCACCCCCTTTTTAAATTTATCAATTACAGTTGACATTCAATATTGTTTTATATTACAGCATTATATTTATATTACAGCATAGAGGTTAGGCATTTATATAATTTAAGAAGTGATCCCCTTGATTAGTCTAGTACCCACCTAACATTATACATAGTTATTACCATATCATTGGTTATATTCCTATGCTTTACTTTACATCCCCATGACTATTTTGTAACTACCAATTTGTACTTTTTAATCCCTTTATCTTTTTCATCCTGCTCCCAACCCCCTCCCATCTATCACCCCAATAAATCTAGTACCCATCTGACACCATACATAGTTATTACAATATTATTGATCATATTCATTATGCTATACCTTACATCCCCATAACTGCTTTGTAACAACCAATTTGTACTTCTTAATCCCTTCCTCTTTTTCACCTACTACCCAACCCCCTCCCACCAGGCAACCATCAAAATGTTTTCTATATCTATGAGTTTGTTTGTTTTGTTTATTAATTTTGTCCTTAGATTCCACATATAAGGGAAATCACATTGCATCTGTTTTTCTCTTTCTGATATACTCCATTCAGCACAATACCCTCCAGGTCCATCCATGCTGCCGCAGATGGCAAGGACACATGCCCTTCCATGGCTGAGCAATATTCCATTGCATATATGTACCACCTCTTCTTTATCCATTCATTCATTGATGGACATCCATGTGGACTCCACATCTTGGCCATTGTAAACAATGTTTCAATGAACATATGGATGCATACATCCCCTCAAAGTAGTGTTTGGGTTTCTTCAGATAAATACCTTGAAGTGGTATTTATCTTTCTCTTCTCTGTCTCTTGTTATAGCCTTTGTTTTAAAGTCTATTTTGCCTGGTATAAGCATTTCTACCCCAATTTTTGTTTTTCATTTCCATTCTCATGAAATATCTTTTTCCATCTTTTTACTTTCAGTCTGTGTATGTCTTTCAATCTGAAGTGAATCTCTTCTAGGCAGCATATATAAGGGTCTTGTCTTATCCATTCAGCCCTCCTGTGTTGTTTTGATTGGAGCATTTAATCCATTTGCATTGAAAGTAGTTGTTGATAGATAAGTAGCTATTGACATTTTATCATTCGTAATTTTGATTTTTTTTATCCATCTTTTAGAAATCCCTCTAACAGTCCTTGTAATGCTAGTTTGGTGATGATGAACTCCCTTAGCTTTTTCTTGACTTGGAAACTCTATCTGTCTTTTGATTTTAAATGATAGCCTTGTTGGGTAAAGTAGTCTTGGTTGTAGGTTCTTATTTTTCATCACATTGAATATTTCATGCCAATTCCTTCTGGCCTTTCAAGTTTCTGTGGAGAAACCAGCTGACAGTCTTATGGGAGCTCGCTTATAAGTTAGTTGCCTTTCTCTTGCTGCTTTTAGAATTCTCTCTTCATCTTTAACTTTTGCCATTTTAATTATAATGTGTCTAGCTGTGGGCCTGTTTGGGTTCACCCTGTTTGGGACTCTCTGTGCTTCCTGGACATGTATGTCTATTTCCTTCACCAGGTTAGCAAAATTTTCAGTCATCAGTTCTTCAAGTAGTTTCTCAATGTCTTGCTTTCTCTCTTCTCCTTCTGGTACCCCTGTGATGCGAATGTTGTGATACCTGATGCTGTCCTTGAGGTCTCTTAAACTATCCTCAATTTTTGGATTCTTTTTTTTTTTGCTGTTCTGACTGGGTGTTTTCTGCTACCTTGTCTTCCAAATTGTTGATTGAATCCTCTGCTTCATCTAGTCTGCTGGTGATTCCTTTTAGTGCATTCTTCATTTCAGTTATTGTAGTCTTCACTTCTGACTGGTTATTTTTTATGGTTTCTATGTTCTTTTTTATGCTTTCTATCTCTTTGTTAAAGTTCTCACTAAATTCCTTGAGCATACTTATAGCCATTGTTTTGAACTCTGTCTCTGGTAGGGTTGCTTGCCTCCATTTTGTTTAGTTCTTTTTTCTGGAGTTTTCTCCTGTTCTTTCATTCCAATGTATTTCTTTCTTTCCTCATTTTGGTTGCCTCCCTGAGTTTGTTTCTATGTATTAGGTACATCTGCTATGTCTCCCAGTCTTGGTGGGTGGCCTTATGTAGTAGGTACCCTGTGGGGCCCAGTGACACAATATCCTTGGTGACTTGTGCCAGGTGCTCCAGGAGTGTCCTTTGAGTGGGTTGTGTGTATTTTCCTGTTAAAGTTGAGCCTTAATTGCTATTGACATGTCAGTGGGAGGAATTAACTCTCAGGCTGATTGGCTGTGGGGTTTGGCCACAACCATAGCTTATGGGCTATTGTGTGTGGGGCTTACCACATGGGGGTGGATTTACCCCAGCAGGCTCTGATGGCTGTTAAGACCACCTTTTGTGTGTCCCGCTTCTGGGGGTAACTGGGCAGTGCTCTGCTGTGGTCTGAAGCCAATCTCCAAGTATATTGGTTCTGGGGCCTCTCGGGAAGGGCTACAGTGGAGGTCCAGGTTACCTACTGCCTGTGACCAACCAGGGACTACCTGGTAGGAGATGTAAAGTGATCTGTGGTTATTTACTGCCTGTGCTATACCTGGAGAGGTGTTGCTGTGAACTGTGGTTGGCTGCTCCCAGTACCAGGCCTGGGGTAACTCCGCAAAAAGCCAGGATACCCAGAGGCCTGCTGCCACCCGCTGGCTCCCTTAAGTTTCAGCTGCAGATAAAGCGCCTTGCAGTGCTCCAGTTGGGTGGGGCAGGGTCCCAGCTGAGTTAGCCAGGCTGAGCAACAGAGCTCACCAGGCCAATCAAATTCAGATTTGGCCCATGGGGGGGAGGGGGGTGCAGGCTCAACACGGGCAAGATGTTGACTGCAAAGAAGGACCCTTCACCAGGAAAATGCCAACTAGTCCTCCCCCTGGAAGCCACACACCTCAGTGTGCTCCCCATAGGTTTCTGAGGCCCCCCCCCCCCAAGTCACCATCCCTCTGCTGGAGTCCAAGGTCAGTGTCTGTCAGCAAGTGAGTCTATGGGCAGGCCATTTCAGAGGATGTCTAAGTTTCCTGCAGTCTTCCATCCCACCCGAACAGTCAGACTCCCCACTGTTTTTCACAGCCAGATGTTGTGGGGGTTCCTCTTCCCAGCATCAGTACTCTGGGCTGGGGAGCCTTGTGTGGGGGCTGGGGTTCCTCACTGCTCTGGGGCAAACCTCCATGCCTGAAATATCCCTCCTGATTCTCAAGCATCACACAGAGGTTTGGGGCTCAGTTCCATGTCTCCACCCCTCCTACCAGTCTCATTGTGGCTTCTTTATATTTTTAGTTATAGGACTTATGTTTTGCTAGAATTTAGATGGTTCTCCAAGTTGATTGTTCTATAATTTAATTGTAATTTTAATGTATTCACAGATGGACAAAGGCACAATGTTTATCTACTCTGCCATCTTGCCACAGTCTTGCTAGGTATAGTTCTCTATGTCCTTATGCCACAAAATAGAGACTGAATTTCATTGTTAAATGTTAAATGATTTTAGAATTTACATTTTTTTTGCTTTGAGCTGAATTTTACTTAATCACATATAAAATATCTACATGTTCCACAGGTATATTTAGAGAAATATAGCGTTAATCTCTGTCCCTTCCACTATATCCTCTGTCTTCCTATAGGTAATGATTTCAACTGTTTTTGTTTTATTTATATTTGTTTGTTTATTCATTATTTTTTAAATAAGGGCAAACTATATATTTATGTTTTTATATAAAATGTAAATACATGTTCTTCATGTTTTATTCTCAATCTCCCTTTGGTGTATCTTTTGATACTTAAAAGGGTGAACATTTTTTAAATGGTTATCTCTTACCTTTAGTCTTTCTTTCGGCTGTGGATAAATTCTGAAAAAAGCAACAACAATTTTCCCTTAATTCTCATGGCAAATGTATTAGTAGCTACTAACTATTGTAGGATAGTGCATGCTTTTCTGAAATAATGTATTTATCCCGGTAAGACTGATTTATCCATCAGCAAGTAGCATGTCTTTTCATTCTGATGGGACTAGTGTTTGTTCACAGCAAAAATAAATCCAGTAGAAACATCTAGTACTTGTATCTGCATATTATTGAACATTAAGTGAAAGTTACTAGACTTAAAGGAAAAGCTACTCTATTTAAAGAAAAGCTGCTAAATTGTTTTCTCTTCCATGCTATTCACTAGCCTATTTTTCTACTATTAACTGAAAAAGTGTACCATTTCCAGGATTCTGTGGGATGCTATTTTCTTAGTCCATGTGATCTTCATAACTTCCACTTTGATAATTTGCAAGAATTATTTTTTAGTTGGCTACACGTAGGCAACTTCATTAGCTTTTTAGCAGACAGCAGATGTATTGTCTTAGGATCACAACAACTATTTGAGAATAAGATTGATAGGAGTTCCCCTGATGTAGCATCAGCCTCTTTCTTGAAAGCCAATTCCCCTTCCTTAAGCAGGACAGGTGTGGAAGCTGAAGAGGGAAGATGCTTTGCTTCTCCTGCATACGATCAAAACAGATGGAGAGGTCACGGTGCTGTGCCAGGAGAACATGTGACCAAACATGACCCTCACATTTCAGTGGCTTTCAAATTCTTTCCACTATGACTCAGAAGTAGAAATTTTTTTTTCACTTTAAAAAGTAGAGGAGAGACTCATATAAACATAAAACTAATCATTTTAAAGTGTCAAATTTAGTGGTATTTAGTACATTGATAATGTTGTACAACTACCACCTCTCTCTAGTTCCAACACATTTTCATCACTCCCAAGGACATTCTACCAAGTCAGCAATCACTCACCATTCCCCATTACCCTTAGACCCTAACAACAACTAATTGTACTTTCTTATCTCTATGCATTTACCTATTCCGGATAGTCAATGTAAATGGAATAATACAATGTGTAAGCTTTGTGCCTGGCTTCTTTCACTTAGCATAATGTTCTCGAGGTTCATTTATGTTGTATCATGAGTCATTACTTCATTCCTTTTATGGCTGAGTCTTGATTGTATTGGTACACCACACCTTGTTTATCCATTGATGACTTTGATTTGTTTCAATCCTTTTGGCTATTGTGAATAGCTCTGCTATGAACTTTTAGGTACAAGTATTTGTTTGAATACCTATTTTTGTTTTTCCTGAATGTATACCTAGGAGTGAGATTGATGGATCATATGATAATTCTATGTTTAACTTTTGGAGAAATTGTCAAAGTTTTCCACAGTAGCTGCACCATTTTACATTCCCACCAGCTATGTACACGGGTTCCAATTCCTTCACAACCTTGCAAACACTTATAATTTTCCACGTTTTTTAAAATATATATAGCCATCTTAGTGGGTGTGAAAAAAATACATTTAAAAAATTGTTTACATTTGAAATGGAACCTATTATACACACACATAAAAAAATAATAACTGAAATAAGGGCTTCACAAAATAGTATTACATTCTGATATTTTCTCTTCTATCCTAGTATAATCTATCTTATTTCATTTTTCTTAAAAAAATGCTGATTACAACTCACTAAATTGATTTCATTATCCATTACAGGGTCGTGGTCTGCTATTTGAAAATCATTACATTGTTGGATGCACACATTTTTCTAGGAGTTTTTTTTTTGTGTGTTTGCGTGAAAAATAGGAATAATTTCCTTTTGTGAGTACTGGAAGATATCATACTATACAGCGAATAAAATTCATAATTGTAATTTATATTACCAGCAAAGTATGTCCAATAACTCAGTGTCATTGGAAGAGTCCTAGTCCAAAGCTTAGGAAGCCAGGGTTAATTCTGACCCTGAAACTTTCTTTGCATCCATGGATGAATAACTCCTCTGGGATTCATTTCCTGAAGCCAGTAAACAAATAAAACAAAGAGCAACACACCCGCCTGGAGGCTTGTGATGAGGTTTGCATAATAACATAATGGATATGGCTATCGTTTGAAAGCAGTGAAATGCTACAAACAGTGAATTGTTACTTAAGTGTTTCCACAGGAGCCTCCTCTTAGAGCACTAGTCAATAACTGTCAAGAAATAGTAATAGCCACATTCATTGGCTACTTACTGTAGAACCACGCCAGGTGTGATTCTAAGCCCTTTGCCTGCATTAACTCATGTAGTCTTCATAATAGCCCTAGGAAGGAAGTACTGTTAACGTTAGCCTCTTTTTACAAACAAAAATAACCGAGGTACAAAGTAATTTAGTAACAATTACCTTCAAAATTATCTCTCTAGTGAGTGGCAGAATTACATTTGAACCCACAGTCTAGTTCTTGTGCCTGAATGCTTAATCACTAATATTATACTCCCTATTTAATTAAGGCAGAAATTGGAAGTCTATACTTACTGTGTCTGATCATTTATAAAGTTTCCTGTAGCATTTAGTATGTTTACAAACTAAATGTTTGAGAATAATCAATGAAGAAAAAATGTACTCTTTTTCGCACATTCTTGTGGAAATAAGAATGTAATCAGCAAGTCACTGCAAAGAAGGATCAGATATCAGCTTTGAAGCTTAAAGATTCACAGAAGGTTTTCTGAATGTGTATGTGCAGGGGTGTGTGTGTGTGTGTGTGCGCGCGCGCGCGCATGGCTGCACACACGTGCATGGCTGCACGCACATTCGCTCATGCAAGCTTCAAAAAAAGATGACCGGCTGGCTCTCTAGATGGGCTAAAGATGTCATTGTTCAGGAAAGTAATGGACAGACGAGACCAGTGGCTTAGCTGTTGGAGTGCCATGGCCTCTGAGTCCAGCCATACTGACCCCACACTGACATTAAACATCCCCGTCCCTGGGAATGCCGCTCCTGGCTTGGCATCCTGAGAGCCTGTCCAGCCTGCACCGCAGAGATAAGACGAACTCTAGCCTTTGATTCCGGACACCAGCTAAGGCTTCAATCAGCTATAGTGACTGATTATTTTCAGCTGGAGTGACTAGAGACATGGGAGACTCTTGCTTTGATTTATTACTCATTTCAGTTTGGTTTATGTGTCTAAGTAAGTGACTGTAAATGCCTGAGGGAACTTTCTGAGAGGTGAGCCGCTAATCCTTGTCTTTCAAGCCAGAGGCTGAGTCTCACAAGGAGGTGCTGTGTGTGTACAAAAGGTGCTCTTTCTCCTCTGTCCTCCCCATAGGAAGACTTCACTGTTGGAAATCTTTCTTCTGAGCGCCGCTCTGGGATGCTGTCCAAACTCTCTGTTTCTAATGAACTGTGCTGCCGAATTGAGTGAGAGCCAGGCTCCTCTTAGGAACTGGGTGAACTGGGCTAATCAGAAACAGACCCATCTCCTTTGTGAGCCTGTTCTCACCAAGGCCAGGAGGAAAGCCCTGACCTTGGGCTCCCACATGCTGTGTGGTGATGGTCAGATTTAGCTTGGCTTTGCCATCACCAGGAAAGGTCTCCATGTCTGCAAAACCGAAGAAAAAGATTGTGTTGGCTTACAAATTGCTGTCTTTGTAATGTGTTCCTGAATTAAGATGAACGGATGGTTTTTAAAGGTTCATCTTTTTTATTATTAATGCAGAATGACTTCCTGCTGACAAATTCAGATTTTTATGAGCGTTCTTTGCTGATGCAGCCCTTGTCTGCCATCCATGCGCAAGTGTAGCACACATTCACTTTAGTGTATGGACCTTTGTGACCCAGCTGCTAGCGGGGTGTTATTTGAGTACAAAGAGAGAATCCACTGCAGTCATTTGCTTCCATCCTGTGAATCTCTCTGCAGGTTTCAGAATACCTGGGTCTGAATAGAGAAGGTTCAGAATGCCATCGTGGACTACAAAACTCTTTCACGGTGTGGGGAGAAAAGTTCCCAGTCTCACTTCACAGATACCCAGAATTCATAAAGTCTGAGGACTTTCTCTCATTCTACTTTCAACTAAAAGCTCAAGCATAGAAGAACAAAGGCTCACAGAGAGAAAGATCAGGACCTGGCACTATGAGTCGATATGCGCCACGAATCCCTTGTGAAATTTTTTATAGCTCACTTGGTCTGTTTTCTGTGCTCAATACTCACAGACTACGTTGCATAAATTCATAGATTGTTCAGATGAATGGAAAGTTCAAGTGTGTTGGCTTATGTAAATAATTCATTCTAGAGGACTCCTTTTTTTCAGTATTTCTTCCATTTCTTTTCCTCTCAAGCATATCTACTTCAGGAAGCACGGAGAGAAAAGAGCCTGGTGGAAAAAGTGTATCAAGTGATAATGACATGCCCTGATGGAAAAAATTCTGGGGCAAGCAGATTTGGGGTTTTACTGTTAAGCTAACATTAGATTGCCTACCCTAACAAGATTTAAGCATTTTGTTTTTCTAAATGCTCTTTGATATGTGTTAAAACAGGGGAAAATATGACATCTAACCCTTTTTTTCCTGAGAAAATAATCACCATCCTCCATGCTTTGCCAACAACAATCCTTCTTTTTTCCCATTTGTTATAGGAGCTCCCGTATCTGCAGTATGGGGAAAGCACTACCCTAACTGGGGTAATTGTTTTTGGTTGTTTTTTTTTTTTCGCTTTTGGCACTATGAGTGTGAGATGTCTGCACATGTGAGTGTGTGGATATACGTGTGTGGTGTGCATATGTGTATGAATTTAAGGTGAGGACATTTTGAGGTGTAAGAAACAACCACAACTTGTTTATAGGAAATGAGTTTTTCATTTTCATTTCCCAGACCTTTTATAATTTTGTGTTTTTCATTTTGCATGAAAGTATTGACAACCTACTATTTTTTAAAATGTTTTCTAAATTTGTTCATAAGATGAGATCTATTTAATACTTGCCATTAAACATTTTTCTCTTAAATTAATCATTTATTTATAACTCTTTGAAGAGTAGATTTGCTTACTCAAGTTATGATTTTCCAAAGACTACTTTTAGTTTATCTATTAAAAACAAATAGAAAGAAAATATGGAGAGAGAAGATGTGGGGGTAGGAGTGGGACAGAAGATAAGAGAGAAGCCTGCCCTTTTAACATATAGAATTTTGAAATAAAAGACTAAGACAGAAAAAACACCCAAACTGTCATTTGTTTTCTGCACTTGCTGATTGCTCTTTCTGGAATGGTATGGAACATTTTCACACTATCATAGGAAACAGCACACTCTAAAGTGGACTCTGATTACTGTGGCTGAAATCTGTATCTTCTATTCCAGAAGCAGAAACACACATGAGGTCCGATGTCCTTTTGGCTGAAAACTGAATCGAAGAAAAGAATACGTAACTTTTGTGCATAGAAATAAACACATCCACACAAGCAGATGAATACAAGTAAAATGGAGGAAATCTGAGTAAGAGGAGAGGATCTTATCAGTGTCAGTTTCCTGGTTGTGATATCATACTATAGGTTTAACGTTGCAGAAATTGGTTAGTGAAGATCCCATGAGCTCTCTGTATTATTTCTTACAATGCATGTGAATCTATAATTATCTCAAAATAAAAAGTTTAATTTTAAAAAACTTAGAAAAGTAACAGGAGAAAAAAACTATATATTACTTTTAAAAGAAAAAGATATTTGACATTTGCATTTTGAAAATAATTCAATTAAAAGCCTTTAAAAGATAAAGTGGACTTTTTTGCTAATTATTTTCCAAATCATTGGTATGCTATCATAGCACCTAAAAAAGGAAAGAAAACAGACACCGTATACTTCAATTTATAAGTTCAGAAGCTATTTTTGGTGGATTAAACAAGCTAAATTATTGTGAAAAATATGTAGATAAAATTTTACCTGGTAATTTATGTTGAAAGTGAATTTTACCCTGATTGGCAACACCTAGGTAGAACTGAATCATTTGTAACTTTGTTTGAAAAAATGGTAGAATTAGATAAATTAGCCTTACTGGCTGTAAAAAATAAACTTTGCCAATACAAAGAACAAAGTATGTTTGCTTTTCAGGGATGAGAAATAAAGAGCTCTAAGAATAACTGTTAATGCTTCAGAATGGAATGTGGGTGTTAAGTGAAAAGATAATAGTTACACATTTAACTGACCTTGTGTGCTCCTGCAATGGTTGAAGAGGTTGAAAAAAGCAGAGCCGCTATCTATTGTTCTATCTATCTGTCTATCAGAAAATGTTTATTGCCTAATTCCGATGATACTTTTTACTTTGAGATAATTGAATTATTATATATATACACACAGAGACATGTATAAAACCTTCATTTTGTGTAATAATATGTGTACACATATATATTATCTGCATTTTATGTAATCATATTTACATATATGTACATATTCATATATATGTTCTATATCTCATGTAATATGTAATAACATTATATTATATTATTATACAAGATGCAGTTGAATGAAATAATACAGTGAGATGCCACGTACCTGTCTCTCCATCTTCCTAATGGTAACATCTTGCATAATATCGTACAGTATCATAACCAGGAAGTTGACATTGGTAAAATCCACCAACCTTATTCAGAACAAATGATGCTTTTCGAAACTAGCAAAACTATAGTTTTAAAGATATTGAAACAACAGCTATTAACTACAAGCATACTTTCCAAAAAACATCCTATCTCCTACAAATAACTGTTTCTAAAATTTACTTCTAATTTTACAGACTCAAAAAAATTATTCCTTCCCTTCCTACTTTTTGCTGTTTCTCCTTTTTTCTTTTTAAAAAATGATCACAAGCCATTATGATAGAAACAAATTGCTTTAGATATTCTCTGACATACATTTACATTATTATAAAGCTTAGAGACAGATTATTTGTAGCAACATTTCAGAGACCAGACTTCATAGAAATAAAATAATTAAATCCCTTGTGGAAGATATTTTGCTATGTAACCTAACAACCTATCAAAGTCTTTGAGATTTGTTAAATCCTACTACAACACAACAAAGTTATACAGACAACCTGAACTGGAGATTTGGTTTTGACATGTTATTTTGTAAGGTTTCGAGAGAGTAATGATGTTGGGGAAAAAGAAAAAAAGAGAGATTTCCCTTTAAAATATCTTCCTTAAGAAAATGGCTTGGAGCAGGAGATTGGGTCTCCTTTTCATCCAATTCATATCAGACTCTAAGAAGCAGTTCAAAGTCATGGCAGCTGTCCACATGACAGAATGGTTTCTCAATAAGAGAGAACTTGGTACTTGACAGTGTTGAGTGGCAAGAACGCTTATAAGAGGGAAGGTGACAAGGCTAGAGAGGTAGTGACAGGGCTAGAGAGGTAAGAAACAGCCCATTTTATTTGAGTGCAGTGATCAACCTTGAAGGGTTTTAAGCAGCAGATGATGAAGTGATCTGAATTATGGTTATAATAGATTGAAGGGGGCAGGAGAATAAGCAGGGAGTTCATTTTGAAAGTGTTTGCACTGGTCCAGGTGATAGATGGTGGCTGGGTTGAAGTGATACCAGTGGAGATGGGGGTAAAAAAGTGGACAAACTTGGGATAAATTTTGATGCTTAAATCTATTAGATTTGGTGATAGATTGATATAGGGAGATGTTGAAAAATATCTCTGGATTTCTGCTGTGAATTACCAGTTAGATTTAGGTGCCATTTAATGAGATAGAAAAAAAAGGGTGGCATTGTGGGGACAGAGCCCCAGAAAGTAGTTTACAGGCTCTCAGCCTCACGTGGAAAGGTGCTGGCTTGGGTAGTAGATGGCCGTCAGCTGTGGCTGATTGGCCGTCGGCTGTGGTCGGTTAGCCGATTGGCCGCTAGTATAACTGCTGCGGCTACGGAGGAGAGCCGAGGATTGCCAAGGATTACCGAGGATTGCCGAGGAGCCGAGGAGAGCCGAGGAGAGCCGAGGAGAGTGGAAGAGAGTAGAGGAACAGAGTCGAGGAGAGTGGAGGAGAGTTGTCGGTCGGTTGGCGAAAAGGCTGATGGCAGGTCGCGCGTCCGGTGGGCCCAGCCTCCAGTGAGACCATAGTGGTATGACTCCCCTACCTATGGCTCCGTGGGTGTTCCTTTTTGGCCTCACCATATCCTGCGTTCTTATGTGGGGAGCGGGACCAGAGACCCCGCAGGCCGCCCCGCACGACAAATGACGCAGCAAGCAGGGTCTCCCGCACAACAAATGGCGCAGCGAGCAGGGTCTCCCGCATGACAGGCATTTACAAAAGAAGACAAAAGGAGGGACTAATTTTGCTTGGAAAAATGAGTTCAGCTTTGAACATGTTGAGTTTGAGATGCCCATGAGACATCCTAGTGGAGAGGTCAAGTATTCAGTTGGAAGAGAAGTGAGAAGAGAAGTCTGGGTAGAAGAGGACACCAAAGACATTCTGAACACTCTGAACAAAAAAATCTAGTAAGGACTTACATTCAAAGTGCCCCTTTAGCCAAATGAAGTTCACTGGTAGCTTAGCACAAGCAATTTTGTTAGTTTGGTGGAAGAAAAGTCAGATTAAAGTAGTTTGCAGAGTAAATTTGAAATAAGGGAGTAAAGAAAGTGTCTACTACCTATGGAGGAAAATAAGCAAATGGAAAAATAGATAAATGGTGGAAGAAATAGTTTCAAGTAGAGACTTAGACAAACAAAAAAAGATAAATGATACTAGAGCAATCATTTTTAACCTTAAGTGTACAGCAGAACCGCCTTTGGAGAATTTTAAAATTCTGATGCCCAGGCCTCCTTCTATTACTATTAAGTCAGAACCTTTGTAAAGTCGAGCCCAGACATCTTTATTTTTAAGAACTACGCAGGTAAGTCCAGTATGCAGGCAAGTTAGAAAACCACTGAATATGCTTTCAAATCACCTGAGGAGATGGTTAAAATGTCGATTCGGATGCAGAGATCTGGAGAGGAGCCCAAGGTTCTGAATTTCTAACAGGCTCCCTGCTGCTGCTGCTTTGTGGAGGTACTGTACAACTGAATGGCAATGGTCCAGAAGAGGAAGAGGTTAAAGATGTAGGAGAGTGCCTAACCCAAGAGAAGGGATGGAATACCAAGCTCCTCAGGGGCATTGGCCTTGGTTAGGAAGAGGGGATTGTAACTGCACAAGAGAAAGAGGACATAGTTGGGTTGATATATTTGGTGGTCGGGAAAATTAAGGAGTTATGGCCCAAGGGTTTTGACTGTAATAGTTTCCTTGCACACATTTTTTTTTTCCCCTGCACTCTGCCACCTCAGACCAATCTCCTTCATAGGGACCTCACCCACTTTTTATGAAGGTTAGAGTTGTAGTACCTGAGGTTTGGCAGGAACCCTAGTAGGTCAATTAGCCCTTATATGTGTCACATTACAGATGAGGCCCAGAGGGTCATCTTGTCACATGAGGGCAGAGAGAGATTGCTTATAAGGTTGGTGACTCTGAGTAACTTCATAGAGATCTCTGTGTTCCTCCTTTGAAAGGTCAGAACTAGCCTGAGTAGCTATGGTGAACAGATGAGGGTTACGTCGGCTTGACCACCAGGGTTGGGATGGTAAAAGGAGGCTGGTCAAGGGAGTTAGGCCCCAATGGCTGGTTATCAGGAGGAGTACTCCAGGTCATCGAGCCCTAAGGAGCTACTCATGTCACAGTATGTGGAGGCTGAATGGCCAAATCTGAGTGAAAATACATGGCTGTGTATACCCAGAATAGGAAGTGAAACATACAAGATGAGGGGAAGCCTGCAGAGAATATTATGAATGACCAACCACTTCTTTTAGATAAAGACTTGAGGAGTATCTTTTTTTCTATTTCTGGTACTTCTTGGGGGAAACAACTAGGCAATTTGTCAGTGTCCAATCTACTATAATGACAATATTACTATTTACTGAGCATCTGCTTACCACATGTCAGCCATTTAATGTGGCTAATCTCAATTTATCTTTACAACAACCTATGTGGTAGGTACTATTATTATTTCCATTTCACAGATGAGTAAACTGAGGCTTACAGAAGTTAAGGAGCTCGCTTCAAGTCACATTCTTTTAATCAATAAACTAGCATTTAAACTCAGTCTGACTTAGACCTCATGTTCATTACTACTATGGTATATTGCTCTCTCTATATGTCAACTAATGAGGCAGGTACTGCTGGGTGACAATTCTTCTTGGGTCTGTAGTATTTCTGTGTGTCTTTCTAGCAGGGGCACTAACTGCCTTTGTTCCTGACTATGTTTTTAAGGATGTTAGTAGAGAAGTATTGTAAGGTAAAGATACTGCCTCTATCCAGAGCAAAGAGCAGGCTTGTTTAGTGCCTAGGATGAAAGATTGGAGTTCCCTGTATTCAAAGTTCCACTACTCTATCTCAACCTGCTGCATCTACAAGTATCATCTGGCTCTGTTTGCACTGCCCTGTGGGAACTAAGGCTTGAAGAACCCAAGAAAATGCTGATGCTCCAGCTGATGTATTGCTGTGAAAACTAAACTGTCTTTTGTCTCTGACAGAGGAGTCTCGTTTTCTATTAACATCCATGAAACTGTGGCAGACTAACCTAACTCGAAAGTAGGGCAAAGTTCTTGATAGTTACTATGACCTCCATTATATGGACAGGTAAACTTAGGTTCAGGGAAGCCACAAACAGCCTGTAAAAGGCAAAGCTGGGTTTAAACTCATGTCTGCCTCAATCCAAAGCATGTGCTTGTACCAACTATTTTATGATAGTAGAAAGGGGCCAGATTAGAAGGAAAATAGTTGACGGGCTCTGTGGAGATGGTCTTACAGCTCCCACACAAAAGCAGAGAAATGTTTAATGCAAATTAGTGAATTCCCTGGGCTTATTGCCCAAACCACTTGTCTAAACAGCTGTTTTCTTTTAGATTGTTTTAATGGACACTGGGGTGCCCCACCCGGATCTTACCTTCATCACTGAGATACTCATTTCCCAACTGCTGGCAGTATTAGCAGCTAAAGGCCCTCATCTGAGACTCTCCATAAATGGTCAGGCTGAAGATCACTGCCTTCCCGCAAGACACCCCCATTCTGTGGGTCGGGCTGGGCAGAGTGGAGGGCAAGGATGGGATCATATAATGTTCTGGTGCCTTTGCTTCAAGGCAGGACAGCTCTAATCTTAGCCCAGAGCTTCCTGTAGGAGTGAATCAAATTCTGCCTTTTGTACAATAGCATCAACTCTTTCCTCTGCCTAAACCTTCCTTCATTCCCCACACTGTTGATCTTCAGGACTCTTCTCTGTAAATTTTCAGCACACAATCAGCACATACCTTGTAGAGAGCCTTTCCTAAGGAACAGACCTAAAGCAGACCGCTTATAAGTCAAGACATGAAAAAAAAGATCATACAGAAAATGTGTTTCCAAAGGTTTTGTGTGCTTCATGTTTCAATTTTTGGTATCTGTAAGTTTAGGTAAGTCAGTTAAAATAGCCCATAAGTTCATCAAAATAATATAGTTAATCCAAATTTTGATAATTACATTAAAGATAAGAAATTGTACTTATTAAGCATTACAGTTGTGATGGTTTTGTTGTACGCTCACTGAATTGTTTTTTCTGATACATTATTCTACCAATAAATAAAATAATAGAAAAATCATTAGCTTATCCTATAATGCCCTGATGGAAATTTTAGTGTAATTGGATTTCTGCTTTCCCTTGAGACACAAACACTGTGAATGTTTCATAGGTTATGTAAATGGAACAGTGGGAACCATTTGCAAATCACACCATTTAATGTGTCCAGGAAAAATATATTAGCCTCCTTCCCTATAGAGTGTGGCAAAAAGATGACATGGCTTGTTGGAATGGAAAAGTTAGGGTTTTGTGCAACCTCTCAAGAATAGACTTGGAGGGGAAAAGTGACAATGAATGTACTGAAACAACCTCCTTGTTTCTGACTTGAGAATAATAAGCCAGTGGAAACAAGGCCAGTGAGAATGACAGCCAGGTAGGGGAGCTGCAGGCCCATGTCATGCCGTTAATGTTATGGAATCCAACCTTTTGTCTAATGAGGTCATGCACCTTATTCCATCTTCTCAAGGTTGTGCAAGCACCACATCTACATCCATATCATGACTCTGATGGTGAAAGCTCTGGCATGGTTGTTGATTGTTTCTGATTCCAAACTAAGTGTTTCAAGAAGAATGCCTCCCTCCTCTCCTGCCAAATAAGTTTTGTCCAATTTGATAAGCAAATCAGGTTTTTATCCTGTTGAGAGAGGCTTAATTTTCAAAATATGTTGAAGGGAAAACTATTTCTTAATTGCATAAACGGAAAATCCACACTAAACTAAAATATTTTAAAGCTACATTTTATAAAAGTTTTACATGAAAAGTTCATGTTGCTCATAAATGCATTGTGTTTACAAGTTTCATCCTTGTAATGCAACCAGTTGAACCAGTTATTTTTTATCAAAGAATGTCATACAAAGTCTAATATTTAACTCAGTCATGTAAACAAACAAGGCTGCAGAGTGCTTCAGAGTGTGTGAAAATTTTAACATGGTTTGAACAGATTTCCTACAAAAGGCAACAACCTTTAAATTAAATTGAAGTCCCAGAGGTAATAAGTACTGTTAATACAAATATAAAGGAGTGTTTGGTTTAAAACCTTGCATAGCTTTTTAAAGTTATGTACAGAGTTGCAGTGGTCTCTAAACAACTAATAATATGTTGCTTTATATTCCTGGTATCTTACCTTCCTGTCACTAGACCAAAAGTGAGATAACAGATTGAACAAGTTTGTATAGAGGAACAGCAGAAGTATCATCCACAGAGATGCTTAAGGTGACACTAAAAATAAATTTTGGAAACACATTCTTAGGGAATCATCTTCTCTAATGAAATAAAAAGCTTCAATATTTTTGAAATTAGAGATACACAAAGCTCTTTATTGTTACTAAATTCATCATCAATGCTTAACAATTTTCTAGAAGAGAGAGCAGAGGCAAAAGTTTAGCCAACTGAAATTCAGGTGCTAATGCAAAAGGCAGCTATGTTGAAATCAGCATTCTAACTCAGAGGTGAAGTCTACTGTGTGTGTGTGTGTGTGTGTGTGTGTGTGTGTGTGTGTGTGTGTGTTAGTGATCAAGGACACTTAATAAAACCTAAAATTCCAATGTTCTCCTAAGGAAGGAAATGTACTTGAAATGCCAAATATAATGCCAGAACATGAAGAGTCCTCAATACATGTCAGCCTACAATTAAAGATAGATGGAGATACGGCCTATCTGTCTGGATGCCTAGGATGGATTGATTACTGTCAGGCTTGGACTGCAGCTATAGAAAATTCTGAGCAGTTTTCTTTGATACTTGATTGCTCTTGAAGTCAATACAGACAGATTCTTCAGACGCTTGTTACAGTAATATACTTTCTGGCTGTTCTGGGCTGTGCTCAGGGATCACTTGGGAGTCTTGGAAGCTGGGAAGAATCTCCCTAAAGCAAAAAGATTAAAAATAATGTAGGGCAACATGGAGAAAGGACATGAGCTTCTTTCCTGTGGACGAAATAAGAGAGTTATGACTAATGCTAGATTTACTCGTCCTTGGCTGAGAGCATAATGTTTATTCAAAGTTGAGTCTAGAGAGAAAGAGGGTATAGATATATGTAAAATGTAAGGGAAATTTTTCTTGAAAGAGATTGACTTTTCATTTCAAATTCATTATTAGATATATAATTACACAAGAATACACAGAACTTTCTGCCTCAAATAGGAAATGGAATCAGAATACTTCTATCCTAGCAAAGTTATTTTCCTTATTACTTTCATTGCTTGGATTATGAATTTTAGTCTATGCAAAAGGCATTCCTAAATCTAGCTGTCAATCAAAACGGATGCTTATCTAGAGTCCACAAAAGTCATATAATTCTAGAATTCAATTTATTCTGCTCTTAATTTTGCCAATGAGTAAACTGTGAACCATCGAGAAGGAGTTGATGTGAGTAGGAAAAGCATCTAAAACTATTAAGTGGAACAGATGAAATTAAATCTTGCCTCATCTGACTCCCAGTTCAATGCTTTTCCTTTATCAGATCTTACCATTCAGAAAATCTTTAGCTTACTAAACTCCTTCATTTTGCGAAGATAATTTGTCATGTGAAATGGCTGCTATATGGAGTAGGACAGTTCATTTTATTTGAGTGTCAGAAATTGGTTTTCTTTAGACACAGGAAATTCATCCAAAGCAAAGCGACTTAAAAGTACTTCTTGATCAGTTCAGTCTAAATGCTCCCATCAACACCACCTACCAGGTTCCCATGAAGACACTGAATGCAATGCCAGTCTTTACAGACTATGATTCAACCACATTTGCTATCTCTGGTAGGAAGAAAGAAACTGAGGTTTCACAATAGACTGAGAAAAGAGATGAAAGTCACCTTTCCCTTAATCCACAAGAAGAGTGAAGTATTGATATTGCAGGATATCGTTGTGGTCCTATCTGGCAAGAGTGAAAGAGAAAACTGTATCTCACTGGTTTCTTCTGCCTACACAATTAGAGCAGTGGAACGTGCACTAACCTGCTTCACAAAAAGGCAGCTTTTCAAAATTTCTCATGTGATTTAGTCTTATCTTATTTGAGATCTCTATTGTTTCTGAATAATGAACACTGAAGGAAAGGCCCAACAGAAGTCAAAGAGCTAGGCTCATTTCTGTAACCCAGGATAGTCTTTTGCAAAGTTAAGTATTAGAAGGTGTCATAAAAAATATCAAAAGCTGGTGAAGAAAAATTCTGAAGAATTGTTCAAATCTCATTCATGACCATCTTAACTGTCTTATTTTGCACATACAGAAGTCCACACCCTTTGTCTTCCATGTTGTCCTATATTGTTTTTAATATTTCTGATTTAGAGAGAATCTACCCAGCTTCTAAGACTCTCAAATGATCCTTGAGCACAGCCCAGAATAGCCAGAGAGAATGTTGCTTCTGAAGTACCTGCTGGGAAGGGGTATTGACTCCAAGAGCAAACAGGGAGCAAAGAAGTCTGCTTAGAATTTTCTTTAGCTTCAGTCCAATCTTGACTGTAATCAACCCATCCTAAGATTCCAGACAGACTGGCAATATCTCCATCTATCTGGAGTTATAGACTGATACATATTGAGTGAGGCCTCTTCTGTTCTGGCCATTATATTGGGCATTTCACGTACATTTTGTTGCTTAGGCCTCATAACAACATAGTGAATTAGGCAATATTGTTACCTTTATTTTTTAGAAAGTTTAGGTAAACTTGCCCAAGACCACTGGAACCTATGCCTCTGATTACAGATGCTGCAGGCTTAACTACTTGACACCTGGTTATTTGTACAGAGGATTGACTGATTAAGAGTTTTTCAACTCTTTTACATTTAAAGGAGGCTTTGAATCCTCTTCTGACATGCTTATTTCATACAGATTCCAGACAAAGTCACAAAAAGCCCAATGTGAAACTCAAGCTGAGCAAAAAGAGAGGAAAGGAAGTAGATTTGATTCCACAAAGATGTCTGATCATCATTCCAACCACACATTCTGGCTTTTGCTTTAAAAGGTATTTTCTTTTTCTTTCCTAAATCTGCAAGTTATTTAGTTGATTGGTGACAAAACTTTTTTTTTTTTTTAAAGTCTTCATGATGGGAAAACTTTTTTAAAAAATGTATTCCAGACTAAGAAAGGCAAATCTTCCACGTCCTGTTTAGTCTCCAGCATACTTGTTTGCAAAACAAGCTTCAGTGTGCACATTTGAGCAACCAATTGATTGTCTTAGAAAACATTCCAAATCGAGCTGTCCCAGCTTCTTGTTTATAATTCTGTAATAATCCTGCTTGTGGATCACAACTTGCCGGGGGACATGATGTCAGGCATGGATGAAGAGCAAGAAAGCTTGAAAATCAAGAAACCTCGATTTTCTTTCTCTGAAAGTGTTTCTGAGAGATGAAAAGTAGGAAGAGAAAATAACATTTACTATTATCTCATTTAATTTTTTCAACAATCTTAAGGGTATTGTTATCTCCATTCCCCAAGAACGAAAACGCTCAGAGGCTCGGAGGAAATGACTCACTTGCCCGCGTCACCTGTGTTTCCGAGGCTCAGGCTGGGACTCGGTGATGACTCATATCCAGGGCTCACTCTCCTACACTGCAGAAATGCAGGAGAATAAAATGTGCTTTAACATTCACATTTGTTGGACACCTTAAAATATCCTTATAAATTATTCTTTAAATTATTTTGGCATAATAATTCTACTGATTCCCATTGAAAATAAAGCTTTAATACCTGTACTATATGGCTGGATCACAGGTAATCTACCCTTTTTTACTTCGTCCTTGATAAAAGCAAAATTATAAATCTTGACTATGTGGGAGAGTGCTGGTGCCTTGTAAATTTGCTTTCAACTGGGATCTTTTTTTCTTTTTCAAATAAACTTTATTTTTTAGAGCAGTTTTAGGTTCACAGAAAAATTGAGCAACAGGAACAGACAGTTCCCAAATTTCCCTTCCGTCCACACACACACACACACACACACACAGCTCCCCCATTATCAACACCAGAGTGGTTCATTTGCTACAATAAACCAACTTTGACATCATTATCACCCAAAGTCCGTAGTTTACATTAGGGGTCACTCTTGGTCTGGTACATTCTATGGGTTTGGACAAATGTGTAATGACATGTATCCACCATTATAATATCCTATAGAGCATTTTCACTACCCTAAAAATCCTCTGTGCGCTGCCTGTTCAGTCCCCCTTACCCCTACCCCACCTTGTTGCTGGCAACTACTGATCTTTTTACTATCTCCATACTTTTGCCTTTTCAGAATGTCACACAGTTAGAATCATACAGTTTATAGCTTTCAAATTGATTTCATTCACTAGTAATATTCATTTAAAGTTCCTCCATGGCTTTTCATGGACCTTGATAGATCATTTCTTTTTAGCTGAATAATATTCCATTGCCTGGATGTTGCACAGGTTATTTACCTACTTGCGTACTAACGGACATCTTGGTTGCATCCCAATTTTGGCAATCACAAATGAATTGCTATAAACATCCATGTGCAGATTTTTGTGTGAACATAAGTTTTCAACTCATTTGGGTGAGTATCAAAGAGCACAATAGCTGGATCAGGGGTAAGGATATGCTTAGTTTTGTAAGAACCCATCTAACTGTCTTCCAAATTGGCTGCACCATTTTACATCCCCACCAGCAATGAATGAAAATTCCTATTGCTCCACATCCTTGTTAGCATTTGGTGGTGTCAGTGTTCTGGATGTTGGCCATTCTAATAGGCATGTAGTGGTGTCTCATAGTTATTTTAATTTGCATTTCTCTGAGGACGTATGATGTGGGACATCTTTTCACATGTTTATTTATCAACTGTATACCTTCTTTGGTGATGTGTCTAGTCAGGTCTTTTGCCTATTTTCCAGTCGGGTTGTTTATTTTCTTATTGTTAAGTCTTTGTATATTTTGCATAAAAATCCTTTATCAGATGTGTCTTTTGCAAATATTTTCTTGCAGTCTGTGGCTTGTCTTCTCATTCTCCTGACAGCATCCTTCACAGAGCAGAAGTTTTAAATTTTAATGAAGTCTGCCTTATCAATTATTTCTTTCATGGATTGTGCCTTTGGTGTGGTACCTAAAAAGGTTAGGATTTTTTTTTAAATAACAAAGTATGTATTTGTGATAGTCAAAATTTATTCATGCAGCAGCCCATAAAAAGATTAGATTCAGAAACCATAATTTGAAAAAAGTTTTCAGGCCCTTATAATAAACTGGTTTTAATTTGGATAAGACTGATTAAATATGAATTGATGGAAAGTGTGTATTTATAACCCCTCTTTTGTGAGTCAGAAAATTGGCAGCAATGCCTCCTAATTCATTAGGTTTTCTGAGTCAGAAGGTAAAGGTGCCTTGAATTACCTAGAAAATAATCATACCAACATGTGAAGTCAATCTTCGTACTTCATTTACTAAGCCAACTTGGCAGCAGCAGGCAAGCCAGACAACAAGCTTGTCTAAATGTTTGACAGATTTGGAACTTTTCTTGCCATGGACATTTAAACATATAATAGGCTCCTTGCTCTAGTATCTGTCACAAAGAAAGATCCTTCACTCGACTTCCAAGCAAAGGCTGCAGAGAATGAGTCATACTCAGGGCCAGCATACCACAGAAAGATTTTCCACAGCACAGTCCTCTGAAGCAGAAAAAGCTGTGCCTGTCCCAGGGACCTGTTTATAAAGTTTTAGTTCATCTTCCCTCCACTATCCACTATCACTGTTCTAGAGAATACCTCATAAGTTAAGGACAGAGTCTTTAGGAAACTACTACAAAATAGCACCAACAAACTAAATCCTTAAGGATATGAAATATTAATGTGACAGGAATGTCCATAATAAGAAACAATTTAATATTCCTTGTATTACATAAGCTAGACTTAAAAAAAAAAAAAAAACCTCTGAGTTCCAGGCCTCCTCTCCCCACCCCCGCATTACATTAGAAAATGCCCTGAATTCTTTCCCATCAACTCAATCTAATTGCACAGGTCATGGGTGAGATATATTTTTAAGGCAAATTGCAGTTTAGTTGGCCAAACTGCTTCAGAAGAAAAAAACGGTGATTTGAAAAGAGTTCGTTCTGGATAGAGTAACGCTAAGCAGTTATTTCTCACTCGTCAAACCAATGCAACTGCAAACAAGTCAATATGTGTACCCAAAGGAAGACATTGCCTTGCCTAAGAGAGAGACAAGTTTTCCTCCTTCAGAATTAAAATTTTCCTGTGGGATTAAATCATTGATTGAAAGTTGGGGAGACTCAGACAGTCAGAATGTCATTTAAGATTCTTTTGACTGCGAATGTGACTTAAAATGGCTTAAATGATAAGGAAATGTGTTTACTGAACTGGAAGTCAAAGGTGGGATGGCTTCAAGGTGGCTTTATCCAGGGGCTGTGTCTTTTTAGCTGTTCCCTCTTTCTGGTTGCCCTCAGCTGGCTTTAGTCATTGGGGGTAGAAATGGTTGTAGCAGTCCCAGGCCTCATATCCATATATCCTACAATATTCTCAGGAAGAGGCTTCTGGAACCTCTGGTACCAATTAGATCACACACAGTGGAATTCTCCTTCACTAAATGGCTTCAGCCTGAATTCCCTGAACTAATTTTTGTGAAAAGAAGCCTGAGATGACCGTGACTGAGTGAAAATCATCAGGGTCCCACCTCTAGCATGGAGGCTGGGGTCACCCTCCCCTCAACCCATGTCCTCCACAATGGTGAGGGATGGAAAGAATGTCGGAGAGACAATCTCAATGCTCACGTATGTTCATGAAATTTTAAAGTTTCACATATCGCAACAAATATCCAAGAACATTATGTATATTTTTTGGATGTGAAAGGTTTTTCAGAGAAACTGACTCCAGGGAAAGTAAAGCCAGCATCGTTAGCAGCTTTAGGCTTTAAGCATAATTAAGAATGTGTGCATTCTGCTTCTCCTGTGCTATGCTTTTATTCTTGTACTGTAGCAACCTCCTCTCCTGCCCTCTGGGCCACTCCTTGGGTGCCCTTAAAATCCTCCGGGCCTTTGTACCCTCTCTCCCACTGCAGCCACTGCTGACCTGTTCCACACGGGCATTGCCCAGCTTAGAGCAGGTGGAACCTGCCAGCTCTTTGCTGAAGGCCCACCGTCCATTCCTTTTGCTTCCCACCTTGAGGTTTCTCTACCAATGCCTATGGGAACCTGCTGGGCAGAGTGGGGAGGGAAGTCAATGCCCACAGGACTACGTTTGAACACTGAGGGATAGGAACTGAGCCATTGCTTCCTCCTTTGTCCTCGGCAGTTAGTTCACAACACATTTCATGAGGCTCCTTAGAGAGTCTTAAGGGTTAAGCCATGCAGGCATCTTGTATGGTTTCCCCTCCTTCCCACTTTCACTCTCCTGCCCCTCATTTCTGTTCCCTGAGGTCACTACAATTCAGTAGCAAATAGTAATAATAATAATAATAATAATAATAACAATAATAATAATCCACATAAACATATTCTTATACAGCTAGAAAAGTTATTCATTAGGGTATCCTCCAGTAAGCTTGCCTGCATTTTTGGTTAACTCTAGTACTAATTAGAGTACCGTTTTGTTTAACTCTCGTATTTAATTGTTAAGTTTAGTGATTTTATTTACAGTGTTTATAAAAATAGATGATACAATAGGTTTCTTATAATGGAATAGACTATTTCCTGAACACTTTTGAAATCTAGCAGAAAGTGTTAGCAAAGTTTGAGCTGTTGCAATTACCGGTCCAAGAAAGACCCATTCTGTTTCATCTGTATGGGAAAAATTGTGAGCAAAATTTCTCTTTATTTATAATTCATTTGTTATGCCTTGGGGAACTTTGAAGCTACTCATTTGTTTTCAAAGCCTTTCTCATGTTTAAAATTCTGAGTGAGGAAAGAAATCATTGCATGCACATGGAAAAGCTCCTTATCTTGAGTGGTCATTAATGGAATGAAAAGAACGGCTAAAGTGTACTTTGTTAGAAAAAACAGTCATGAGCCACAGTGGTGTCAAACTTCAGAACTTAGTCAGACTTTGGTATTTCTCACTCTTGAGTCTTAGGAAATGTGAGTTAGTGAATACACCAAAGGAAGTAATGATTCGGTGTTGCTATTGCCATCATTCCAACCAGAAAACTACTAACATTTAGGGTTTCATTAGATACTTTTTTCCTGTTTGATAAGTTACCAGTTGGAATGAAACAATAAGCAGGAGTGTCTCCTTAGCACAAGCTCTTCTAGCAGTGATGGGGAAGGGCCTTTAACAGAGAAGGTAGAACTCATCTCAGAAGCAACTCTAGTAGACTTGGTGGATAGTCTTGTTCTTGGTAATAACAACTGGTAACAAGGATTACTAGTTGTTCTGTCCTCTCAAATTAGGTTCTTTTTTCTGGTTACATAACTAGTACTGAGTCGGAACTGCAATTTAGGGTATAACATACAAGTGTAGAACATTAATCCTTAGAACTGGACAGGAAGACATTCTAAGGACCAATTTTTTTTATAAACTAAAAAGAAAAACAATTTTGGTATGACAAAACAAAGTAGTATGTAATGCATTCTTTACAATTAAATGTCAAAGAGCAACAAAATGTGGAATCAATGGGGAAAACAAAATGAAACCTCACTAGGTACTGCGTATTAATTTTTTAATCCTAACATCAGGCTACTTTACTTTGGCTTCTCTCAGCTGCACGGTCTCTTCCCCATATCCCTTCTCTAGTGGATTTGTGGGAAAAAGCCAAAATCCACTGAAAATTTTGTCATTCCAGGATAATGCAAAGATCATCTACTCATATAATCTATTAACATCCACATGATGAAAAGTATCTCTCATCTACTTTTGTTTTGACACTGTAATATTGGCCTTCTCTTTCTGAAATAATCACAGCAGCCATTCTTTGTCAAGCATCCTCTCTTCCCTTCTTCCCTGAATCACGTTTATTACATTTATGCTCCCTTTCCTGAGCCAGTACCTCTGCTGTCAGTCCCCAGGCAGCCTGGGTTCCACACCATTGCAACTTACTAAAGCTCTCTAGGCCTTAGTTCCCTCATCTATGAAATGGAGAGAATAACAATAACAATAATAGCTGCTTCACAGGTTATTAGGATTAACAGATATATAATGGCTCCCGTTTACTGAACATCTACTATGTCAGGCATAATCCTAAATGCTTAACCTAGACTACCTAGTTTATTCTTCATAACTATCGTATTTACCTCTGAGATAAAAGCTATTAGTATCCCACTTAATACATGGGAAAAATTGACATTTAGAGCAGTGAGCTAACTTACCCCAATACACCCAGCTAGTAAATGTTGCACCTGAGATATGAATTCAAGAAATTTGACTCTCAGGCTTTCCCTCATAATCATTATATTCCTATCATGAAACTATAGTCATTAAAGTTGTACCAGAGTACTTTACACAGCATTTGCTTAGTAAATGTTTATTATTCACTATCTTCTTTCATAAGTTTATCATAGTTTTTAAAGCTCAGTCGAGGCGCCAAGCATTGAGGACCACTGTCTGTGCCACGATGGTACCCAGGCCATACCTGTGGGTACGTCCTGACCGGGACCTAACTGCTAATTTACCTGCCTCTCCCACTGGCTGTTCGCTCATTGAGAGCAGGAGGGCATCTCTGGGCACTGTGCCCCGAATGACTAACACAGTTTAGGAATTCAGTAGGAACCTGATGAACCAAGGAACATATAAATGTCTGGGTAAATGAAACAGCTCTCTCCCTTTGATCTTTCTCTGCAACAAGTAGCTTTCTCCACATTTCTCTTTGAAGTAAGGCTCTGCCTGAACATTTCTCTGCCATGATCTTGTAGGGATCAGTGGTGATATTAGATAAATAGATAAAAAGAACAGAGATCTATGATAATATTTGTTCTAAACAACTACAAACTCTTCAACATTTAGCTAGCAAAGCATTGTGAGATTTTTTTGCTGTTGTTGTTAAAAAAAACCCCACCAAACTGATATTTTAAAGAATTTTTTCATAATGTTAAGGAAAACAAAATAGACCTCCTCAAATGTTTTATCCAAAATGCAGATGAATAAATTTCTGAAAGTTCACAGTCTTTATCTGTGCTAGGGCAGAATACTTTTTCAGTGAGATCAGAATAATTTGTTTTATGTGTTTTGCGGTTTCCAGTAATGATCCTCTCGTGTTCTAAGAGCCTAATTTTATACCCTATCTTAAAAAGAGCTGGGGAGCTGTGTTTGTAGCAGGCAGAGTTGACGGCTGTCATATTCTCCCCACTTCTTTCAGTTTTGTTCAAATAATTCAGAGGTATGCATAACCTGATAAATTTATGATTAGCTCAGCTGTTTGTCATTCTGATGCATGACACCGCTGAGCTTAGTGGGATTTAGGTTATCAAAAATGACTCAATGAGTCTGGATGCTGTCAACTCACAAAAACCAACCTCAATTAGAGCACTTTGGTCCTTTCAGTCTGAAGGCATGCACCATGCCTTCTTCATCACCTCCATCATCCCGGACTATGGGATCACTGTCCAACTCAGTGGTCCCCAAAATCAGCTGCCCAGATCCCAGCGGGAGTGCAAGAAAGCAAATGTTCGAACTTCTATTTATGGTTACTTTAATACTTTTAAAGTTCAATTTTTGTGTGTATTTCAAAATATACATAATATATTTAAAGAGTGATCTGTATTTATAGCTTATAAATAAATGGATATGCAGTAAAGATGCTCAAAACATTTTCACCAGTGGGGTGCATTCCTAAAAAAACAAACAAACAAAAAATACAGGTTTTAAGCAATAAAGAAGAGAAGATGAGAAGTTAATGGTCAGCGAGAGAAAGCCAGATGTTTTTGATTGGCGAGATGTGACGTGTATGTGACGCTTCTTCTCCATAGGCTCAGGCAGAGTGCAGACCTTTGCAAGTGGAAGTACTCTGAGGTATGGTGACGGGATTGTGTGACTAGCAGAAGCAAGGTCCTGGGCACTTTGAGAAGTGAGGAGGAGACTTCAGGAAAGAAAAATGGCAACCCACCCAATTTTTGTTTTTTGAAGAGGTAATTCTGCTTCAATTTAATGTCCTCAAAAAAAAAAGTAGGGCCGCCAGGTGGCGCAAGTGGTTGGAGCACTGTGCTCCTAACATCAAGGTCGCCGGTTCGATTCCCACATGGGCCAGTGAGCTGTGCTCTCTACAGCTAGATTGAGAACAATGGCTTGACCTGGAGCTGGGCTGCTGTGGGCTGCCATGGGTTGTGTGAGCTGCCATAAGCTGGCGATCAACTGGCTCAGCTGGGTGCAGCACAATGCTCATAATATCAACATGGGCCAGGGAGCTGCGTCCTACACAACTAGACTGAGAAGAACCGCTTGACTCTGGAGTTAGAGGAGGGAGGAAGGGGAGAGGAAGGGAGAAGGGGTAAACAAAGGAAGAAAAAGGAAAATGTCCTTAGTAAGAGCAAATCTCTATCTTAGTACCATTCCTTTTATGAAAATTCTGAAATGGTTCAAATTCCCAAGTTTAATCTTTCCAAAACATCCCGTATTGCTATTACAGTACAGAACAGCCTATGAGGGGAATGAAGGAAGTTGAAAAACCAAATCCTTTTGTAATAATAGTTTTGAAGCGCTTTTTTTTCTATTTGCTACTAAAGAGAGAGGTGGTGACCTCTTTTGAGAAAGACCTAAGGAGATGAGATCTCACGGGTTGTTTTCAGGTTTACTTCTGCTACCCTTACATGAAGACTTCTTTCTCTAATCAGATGTGTGTATGTGAGGGAGGGGGGCAGGGACAAGTTCATGTGGCAATGTAGAATAGGACAGTGAGCTAGAGTGGATTGGGTGGATTGGATGTCTTTATAAATGGGTGCTTGGAAAACTAGTTAATTGGCATATCAATTATCTTCCCCCACGACAGATTCTTGGCCACTTTCCCATTCCCTTGCTTCTATCCAGTCACTTATCTTACTTGAATTTTTATTACTCAAGGCAAAACTTATTTAATAAAAATCCTTACTTGATCTTTATTTTTCAAGTAAAGTAAGAAAACCTAAAGACAAATTTTAAAGATTTTTGTCCAAAGTTGAAGTATCCAAGGTATCTGGAACTGGCTTTTTATTTTATTTTACTTTATTTTTAAGGATGGTTCAGTGTCCCAAGGCCAGATATTTTGAACCTCGTTTCCGGTATTGGGCAGGAAGGAAATCTGCAGTTTAACCCTGAGTGAGAGGAAAGTTGTGCGGTCTCAGAGGTTTTGAATTGGGATCAGGGCTAAAATAATATGAATTATAAACTATAGAAGCACTTATCTCAATTGTCAGGGGGAAAAAAATCCCATGAGAAGAAGAGAGAGACAAGGGATAGGGATTGATGAAGAACAACTTCCTCCCAATCTGTTGTACTATCAAAGTTGTTTAACGTGAAATGGTTAGATACCTGATCGTAATTAGAGCCATTCACTGCTAGGAAGCTTGTATTAAAGTTTAGAACATGAATAAATGAGTCTTGGTATAATACCATGCAAAGAAAAATTTAGAAAGCCTGCCAGCATTTCCAGACCATTAAATTTACATTTTATGAATGGAAGAAGAGGAAAATGTTAATACAGAAAAGGCCATGGCTATAAATTTACTGTGTGGGTTCACTGAGCCTGTTGATATTACTTCAAATAAAAAAAGATTTATCACTGGGGTTCTGACAAACACCTTTGAAATGCACTGGGAAAATCACTCTTTTATTTGTTTATTTTCTTATACTTAAGAAACAATATAATTCAAAAACAAAAGCCAAATGCATGTGGCTTGGTATGACAGGATGAGAAGGAGACAATGTCTGTTTAAACTATCAGGCTAGTCTGCCTTTAAGAGCGTAGGGAGTGTTTCATGATATTTGCAACGTGGAGGCTGTATGGAGAATTGGCTAGAAATGATTAAATCAGGAGACAGTCCACACATCCTTCGCCTGTATTGTAGATTTTATGTTCCTCCATTTCCTAAGGCTTTGATCTTTCTTCTACACCTCCTGAAAATAATTTAGTATGTTTGAAGAAACCAGCAGCTACAGAAATGGACTGGCTGAAAGTCAGAATGATGATAGTAGCTCCTTGCAGAAATGGCTCTATGCTTCCTGAGCTCGGCGATGTAAGAAGGGTGTTGTCAATGAGAGGATGAGTCTAGAGGCAGTAGAAGTTTTTACTCACCCTGTTCCATAATGTATGGGTAATTTTATAACCATAAACATATAGGTATGTTTAAAATTTCTAAGCTTCTTTCCACATCAATGGTTAGAAGGGCCATTATTTGGCCATGTCTAGAAATAGGTGTTTGTTGTCCCTCACAACTATAAACAGGCCAGCCTTTTCTGGGGCAAACACTACAGTATGATGGCCTTCTATGAATTACTATGGTGGAGAACAGAAGAAAGCACCAGTTGGAGCCACGTCCCAGGAACCACGTCAATATTCCTTCTATATTCAGCCTTTACAGAAACACAATTTGCCTGCTGTGTCAAGCTAAGCAACTTAGCTGTGTCTTTATTTAACCTCTCAGTTCAAAACCTCCAAGCCATCCTTGAATCCTTTCTTTCTCACTGAATAAGTATCTATGGAGAATATGTTATGTAGGAAGCAATGTGCCAGCTGCAGGAAAGGTCACATGCCTAACAGCAAATGAATTAGACCATGTTACAGCTCATCCTATTGCCATCTGATGCTCCAGATCACCAGGTGAAATTGATATGTCCTTGTTTCTTCAGACAAAGTCACAGTTGTATGCCTGAAGTCATGGAGTGGCAAGAACCCAAAAGCCTAAGGTCTTTCTACTCACACTTCCTACCTTATCCCCACCTTCCATCAAATCAGGCATCAAAAGTTGTCTCTTCACACTGCCCAAGTCTCCCCCAAGTCCATTCTCTCTCCCCTGCCAGTCTTTAGTCTAGTCTCTTATTATTGATTCCATGGACTATTTCAATATCTGCACTCTGGGATCCTCTGTCTCCTTCCTTCCATCTCCCTGCAATATTCCATCATCTCAGAGTGAGAAGGCATTTCTTTACTGGTTCCCTAGTTTCTCCTTACTACGGCCAATTTATCATTCCAGTAGTAGCTATGACTACCGTCTGAGGTTCACCCTGCTGCCTAGTCAATCTTTAATCACATTCCATTTTTCCCCTTTCCATGCCTTTCTTCATTCTGATTTTTATCCTGGAAATTCCAACCTCACCTCATCTGAAAAGCCGGCCTAGCCTGAGTTAATCTGTGACCTCTTTGTGCAGACCTGTATTGCAGCATTTAACACACTAAATTATAAATGTTACTCACCCCCACTTCTATCTCTACTACTACACTGTGAGATTCCTAAGATGAAGAGCTTTCTATCACCAGCCCATGACAGAGCCCTTGGTATAGAGTGGTAAGTATTCAGTGGATGCTGGCCTGGTGAAGAAATCACCCAGAGTGCTGCCTGAGGAGTTAAACCTCAGTCAAAACAGACACTTTGCTGTTTTTGTAAGAATAACTGCTTTAAAAGCGACTATTTCTTTTGATAAGTCTACCTTCTTCATAATAACAGGGTAAGTGTGGTACATGGTATAGAAATCAATGGCGTGGTTCCTGAAAAGGTAGAGGTATCCATTCTAGCACCTAGACTATAAATATCACTTGAATTTTTGCTTATTATCTTTAATCAATAAAAATGTTATTAATAGAAAAAAAGATAAATAACAGTATGGAAATTTAATTGAGACGGTTACTTCCTCCAGAATGGAAGTGAAATAATGAACAAGACAGAAGTGAATTCACTGGTCTAATGCTGAAGGTATTTGTGGATATCATAACCAGAGGCCCCCAGGCAATGGTGATAACCAGCTCTCCAGGAAAAAAAGGAGCCAGGATTCCTAGTATTTGCCAATTTCCATAGTGTAAATACTCCCACCATGGTCAGTTTCAAGCTACCAATGTGAAGTCCTTGAACACAGAGCTGGGAACTGATGGGAGCCAACTCCAGCCCCAGGCCAGTAGTGGATGGCTTGGGAGGCACTCAGAGGAGGCAAACAAAAATGCCCCAGGAGTCCTGCCTTTCTGTGTGTTGTTGCTGTTTGTTCGTTTTAGTTAAGAAGATGGAGTTTAGTGTCAGACCAATCTGGCAGGAGTTTCAGTGCTGGGCAAGTTGCTTGAAGTCTCTAAACCTCTGGCTCCTCATCTGCAAATGGGACTGGTAACACTAGCAACAACCTTACAGGGTTGTTGGAGAAATCATACTCCATGAGAAGGGCTTTATGTAGCACCTGGCCTTTAGTGAGTAATTAGCAAATATTATCAGTCGTTGTTGATAATGATGCCAATGATAATAGTCGGTCCTTTGTTCCCAGCTGTTGGTAAGGAGGGTTGTTTCCTTGGGATTCACATGCTTAGTTTGGTGTTAGTATCATTTGCTAGCTTCCTGGCTTGTCCTTTTTGGCTTCTACTGACCGAAGTTCCTGTTTATCAGCCTGGTCCTTTGATCTCTTTGCCTCATTCTGCATCTTCACCTTCTGTTGATCTCTGGGGATCGGTCAGTTGCACGGACTTTGTATAACTCAACCTTTTGCTATGTGTGTTTTCTCAGTTCTCATTTTCACTTGCTTTGCCTCATCAATGCCCTACTCCCTTGATTTTCAGAAGTACTCTAAGTACTTCATCAAAAATATATAGATGATCTTCTTAATAATTTGTGGTCATTATTCTGATTTTCCATTATTAACATCTAATCTGTGGTGTAATAAAGAGATAAAGTATGACGTTGTCCTAAAGGCTGAATTTGAGATCAAATGTAATGTAATAAAATACAGGTCCCAATGAACCTTGGAGCACACTTGTCTTTATGTATAACTGTTTTCAGATTTTTTGGGTAGATACTCAGGAGAGGGATTGCTGGGTCATAAGGTAATTCTATTCATAATTTTTTGAGGAACCTCCACACTGCCTTCCATAACAGCTGCACCAGTCTGCATTCCCACCAATAGTGTATGAGGGTTCCTTTTTCTCCACAGCCTCTCCAACACTTGTTACTATTTGTCTTGTTGATGATAGCCATTCTGACTGGGGTGAGGTGATATCTTATTGTGGTTTTGATTTGCATTTCTCTGATGATTAGTGATGTTGAGCATTTTTTCATATGTCTATTTGCCATTTGTATGTCCTCTTAGAGAAATGTCTCTTCAGGTCCTCTGCCCATTTTTCAACTGGGTTGTTCGTTTTTTTGTTGTTGAGTTGCATGAGTTCCTTGTATATTTTGGATATTAGCCCCTTATCAGAGGCACTGTTTGCAAAACTCTTCTCCCATTCAGTTGGTTGCCTCTTTATTTTGTCGATGGTTTCTTTTGCTGTGCAGAAGCTTTTAAGTTTGATATAGTCCCATTCCTTTATTTTAGCTTTTACTTCCCTTGCCTTTGGAGTCAAATTCATAAAATGCTCTTTGAATCCAAGGTTTATAAGTTTAGTACCGGTGGCCAAGACATGGAAACAACCAAAATGTCCTTCGATAGATGAATGGATAAAGAAGTTGTGGTATATATACACAATGGAATACTATTCGGCAGTAAGAAAAGATAAAATAGGACCATTTGTGACAACATGGATGGCTCTTGAGATTATAATGCCAAGCAAAATAAGTCAGACAGAAAAAGCAGAGAACCATATGATTTCACCGATATGTGGTATATAAACCAAAAACAACAGAAGAACAAGACAAACAAATGAGAAACAAACACTCATAGACACAGTCGATAATTTAGTGGTTACCAGAGGATAAGGGGGGAGGAGGGTGGTAGATGAGGGTAAAGGGGATCAAATATATGGTAATGGAAGGAGAACTGATTCTGGGTGGTGAACACGCAATGTGATTTATAGATGATGTAATACAGAATTGTACACCTGAAATCTATGTAACTTTACTAACAATTGTCACCCCAGTAAACTTTAATTAAAAAAAAAAAAATACAGGTCCCAATTAATGAATTTCTTTTGAATTTATAATAATAATGTTAAAAATAAGCCACTATTTTCTTAGTGCACAGTGATTTATGTAAGTTATTGCATTTAATCTTTAAAACAACTCTGTGAGATAGGTATAATTACTCCCAATTTATAGATGAGGACCTTGAGGCATAGAGAGATTAAGCAATTTACTCTAAGTCACACAGCTTGTGGGAAGTTCAAAAGTTTAAAATGAGATCAGGATTCAGATGAATTTGCCTCCACAGCCTGAGCTCACTTCTCTATTCTACACAGCCTCTATAACTGTGTTTAAATATTTTTTTGTGAAAATATGTTTAACATTATATTGATTAACTACAGCTTCATGATGCAACCACTAAAATCTTCTATAGTGATATTTTCCATTTAGTTTCAGTTTGTTACCTAGCATTTTGTTACAGACAGAATCATCAAGTACCTTATTAAGGGTCTAACAAGTGACTAAGTGGTGAATGAATGGTGAGTGGAAAGTGGAAAGCGATTTAAACCATGCTTCCATCAATAGACACCAAAGGTCTATATCTTATCCATGTCTTGGGTTGAAGATACAATAAGAGTATTCACCACAGTAGAAATGTAGATTGCATGAACTTGAGATGTTCCTATGTTATATAAAATATGCTTAATTAATTCTGGTCTGGAAGAGACCATCAAAACTCTGAAATTGCCTAATGGAAAAGAGAATAGATACGGTGTGAAAAAGCCATTTGCATTATTGGAGAGGAGCAGAACACGGCTATTCTTGTGCCTTTGTAGCAGACACTGGGGAAAGTTAAGGCAGCCGGCAACTGGAGGTCCATGTGGATTCTCCAAAATGATAGAAGCTGTATCTTCTTATGGAAAAAGGCAGAAAACAACCTCAGATAAAAAGAAAGAAAACCTCAGTAGAGAGAAAGGTGATTTTCTAAGTAACCAGTTTTTTCTTTTACATGCATTCAGCCACACAGTCAGCCTGAGAACATGTTCATCCTCCTTGATGATGGGGGAGTCTGTGCCTATCCTACGACCCTGCAGTCACTTAGTGCCAACCATTCCATCTTCCTCTTGACTCTTTAGTCAAGCGCCAACATACAAATTCCTTTTCCCCCAGCTTCTGAGAGGACTCAGAGCTTACTGTGTTCCAGGCACTGCGCTAGGCATTTTGCTGTGTTTTCTCATCTAACCGTTTCAGTAACTCTATGAGGGAGGTATCATAGTCCCCTATTATGATGAAGAGAGCGAGATGCCAAGAAATTAAGGGGTTTGTGTCCAGCCTAAGAGCTAGCACCTAGCAGAGCTGAGACTTAGATCTCTGGAATTTCACACCTGTGCACTTCCCTTTATAGATATGTTCACTGCCTGCCACCAAATTTTTTTGCCTGGCCACAGGCCAAAGAAGGCACTTCTCTTTTTGTATATCCTGCATAGAGTCCGTATTCAATTTCTTAAACAAAAACAAACAAACAAAAAACCCCAACAATTTAGTGTTATCACAAATTTTATCTCCTTTTATTACCCTTTTCTATTATTTAATTATTCTATTATTTAACCTTCTTTTCCTTCTCCTTCTGTCTCTCTTTCTCTCTCTCAGCAGAACAGCTTTATTTCATAGGTTGGCTATTTTAATCAGTATTTGATGGTTAAGGGAATTTGTGTCTGTCTTAGGCCTCTCAGCCCCAATTCAGCCCTAACTACTCACTACCTATGAGAATTTGATAAAAAAAAAAATATATCAAAGGGAATAAATCTTAAACTGAGAAAACATTATGGTCCATTAGTCACTTTCTGAGTAAATAATTACTCCTGGAAACGCCGTCATTTGGAATCTACTTCTCCACGGATGTGAAGTGAACACATAAAAGCAGTTTTGGCCCTGAACACTCAGAGGAGAGGTAATGGTGTGGTAATGCAGAAATGTTCTTGGAACTATCAAATCTCATTGTTACTGTAAAGTAGACATTGTTTCATACAAAAGGAACCCTCAGGAGCCAGAAGAAAAAGAAAAATAGTCATTATTGTACAACACACCAGAGGTATTCAAAACAAGGGGGTTTTACTATGCTTTCTATACATTTCTATTGGCTACTAATATAACTCTATGGTTAGGTGTTGTAAAAAGCTATACTGGATCTTGTTCTTTAATCTTAATTGGACTCTGATTTTTAAAGCTGAAGAGTTCAAATGGATGTGATTAAAATAGAATACCATAGGCTAATGCCTTTATTGCAAAAGATTATTTATACTGCAGGTATATATGAGGTCGGACAATTAAGGTTGCAAATTCATCCTAGAAAAAGTGCTACATACCTCATTGCTGAATATCACTACCTCATTGCTGAATATCACTACAGTCACCTTTGAAGTACTCCCCTTGGGAAGTTATGCACCAATGCCAGCGCCTAGTCCACCCTTCAAAACAATTTGGGAACTCTTTTTCTGGAATGGCCATCAGAGCTGTCTTTGTATTACACTTGATGTCTTGAATGTCATCAAAATGTCTTCCTTTCAATATTTCCTTTACCTTCGAGTAAAGAAAGAAGTTGTGAGGGGCCAGATCATGTGAGTAGGGAGGGTGTTCCAATACAGTTATTTGTTTACTGGCTAAAAACTCCGTCACAGAAGTGCTGTGTGAGCTGGTGCATTGTTGTGATGCAAGAGCCATGAATTGTTGGTGAAAAGTTCAGGTTGTCTAACTTTTTCACGCAGACTTTTCAGCACTTCCAAATAGTAAACTGGGCTGTTTGTCCAATTGGTACAAATTCATAATGAATAATCCCTCTGAGATCAAAAAAAGGTTAGCAACATCGTTGCAACAAGTTCATGAACTTCATTGTCAGACCGCGTACATGTGGCTTTATAAATGGACAATGTCATCAAAGAATAATCAGTCATTTACTGAAATTTTTTTTTTTTTTTTTTTTTTTAAATCTTATACTGTTAAGCTCACAAGGATCTCTCTTTCTGCCCCCATGTTACAGGAGATGCGGTGAGAGGGGTCGGAGGTTCTCTACTTCTTTTTGTTTACATTTTCTAAATGCCAATAGTGTTTCCAATTTCTGGCTCTGAATGTTGCTCCAAACTGTATGCTCCAAGCACACAGTGTATGCGACTAACAGGATGGCCTCCAAAGCCCCTGGGAAAGTCCAGTTGCTCCTGGCCAGTGAAAAGTGGAAGCCACCAGAGCCAAGGGCAGAGGCAAGGGATGGAGAAGGATGGTTCACCACCCGGGGGAATTACACTTGGGTGACTTACGCACCATGGTACTCTATCTGATAGGTGTCCTACAAGCAGAAATGAAGTAATCCAACCTCTGCCACCTACAAACTCACCATATTCTTGTAATCCCAGTTGCTCGCACTGTGTTTTGCTTGCTTCATTTCTGGTGTTCCCATGCTGAACAGTTTGCAAAATTCCTTCATTTGTTTAACAAACGGGTGTTGGGACCCTAGTATCCTGAACATTTTATAATCTCCCAGTGAAAGTACGGGGTAGTGTGTGTGTGTGTGTGTGTGTGTGTGTGTGTGTGTGTGTGAGAGAGAGAGAGAGAGAGAGAACAGGAGTGTGTGTGTGGTATATACACATATTGGGGGGGGTGTTAATACACCTTTGGAGAAAATAAAGAGAGTTCTCAAGCCCATTTAAACTCCTATCTTCAGGAAAGTGAATTTCCTCTACAAATACGTTACAAAAACAAATCAGCACTTCCAGAGCTACATATGCCTAAAGTAGGAGGCAGCAACTTAGTTAAAAATTAACCCAGCTACCATGTGCTTTTGTTTCCTAAGGGATGTGTGTTCTGGAAGAGAAAACATTAGCATCCTATCCATCAAAGTAGAGAACACATTGTTTTATCTCTTTCCCTAGAAGTTTCAGGAATTTCCATTATATCCTGTTGTAATTGAAACATCCTTCAAAGATAATCTACCACGTTTCATCCTCTATCTTATCTACCATACGTTCTTTATGCATATGCTTGTATCAAAAGAGATCTTTATTTATTTAAAATGATATTGTTTGGAAATCAACAATTGGCATAAGTTGACAAACCCTCTCACTTAAAATATTTACAGCAAGAAAACCCCCAATGTTTCATAACAGCTACTTGAATTTCGGGTAAAATTTAAATATATGATTACTACAATAGTTAGTTGCAGAACCTAGTGGCCAGTGTGTCTGGTTTGATATATTTCAGGGTGATGATTGGAGCTCCTCCAATCTTGTGCACATCTAGGTTATACTCTTTTGCATTGACAATCAGATCTTATGTATATGTTAAAAGTGTGGAGAATGCAAATGTTAGTGAGCCAAGAATTGATGAACAATAGACAGAGAAAGAGTGGAACTACATACCGTGGCCATATATGGCTGGGAGTCAGGAGAAGGAATTAGGGTTGGTATAAATAAAGACCAGAGAATCGGGAGTTAATCAGAGCAGAAACTCTCTGCAGTTTGTGGCTATGCACCTGGCTGGGGGTGTGGTTCGGGTGGGACATGAGAGAGACACACAAACAGTCCAAAATCCTGGGTGTGGATTGTTTTACTTTGACATGTGCTTGTTGGTACCACCTTTAGCTAAACAATATCATTCACTAGAGGCCACTAATTTTAAAATAAGCAACAACCTTAAAAAAATGTATCCACACTTAAAATTTAAAAGTCTATACTTCACATTATTGAAGACTTTAAATGTTGTAGATTCATTTTCCTCCTAAATGCTTGAAAATTTTCTCAGCATGCCATTGGGTATATTGCCTTTTTCTATTGTTCAGAATGATAAACTCAGGGGCTGTACCTCAGTATGTTATCATTTTGATATAAAAGGCTAAGAAACACTAACAGGAAACCAATCTTTCCAAAAAACAATCATGTTCTCATATGTAGTGACCTCTGAGCTAAATATGGCCCATGACATTCTGTAACATTTGTTTTATGGCCCCTCAGTGTTTTCTTTTAAAATATTGAATACAAGTGCCGTTAAGCTGGTCAAGTTTCCCCAATTCCTACAAGGGTTCTTCAACTCCCAATCAGTTTAATCCTTGTGTATTCACACATATATCTTATTTTTCTCGCTCTAGCAATTACAAATGCTCAATAAATGCATAAAACTAGCTAACATTTATTGAAGGTTCACTATGTTGCAGTCACAGCCCCACTGAGAATGTACTATTTTACCTTCCATTCTAATATACAGAATCTAAGAAAATTACCAAAAGTCACCCAGATGGAAGAGTCTGGGTTACAAACTCAGGGGGCTGGCTATACCTTCACAATACAGTGAACAGCCAGTAGCAACCCTTTTTCACTTTATGAAGCATCCATATTCAAACTGGCATCCCAGTACAGCCCAAGCATTATCTAGTTCTGAGTTCAGATTCAGAAACATCTGGAACGCCTCTGTGCTTGTAGGGTCAAAAGAGTTGAATTGTCTGAGATCAGAGAGATAAACCAGAAAAGACCTTCCTCTGGTAATAAGCCAAATTCTGTAGTCAGTGCCAGCTATAGGATTTGCAGAGCCCAGTGCAAAATGAAAATATGGGGCCCTTGTTCAAAAAGCTAGAGGAAAGTGATGTTAAAGAATATAAAATGTTTTCCTTCCTTCCTCAGCCTCTCTTGACCTATGATGACCGATTTTGTTTGCTATTTAACTTGCTCAGTAAGGGGTGTGGGGACATTCCCAGGGTGAGTGCAGACTCCCAGGTGTCTGCTGGCCCTTCCCTGCAAGGCTCCTGTGGCCACTGGCTGCTGGGTTGGGTTCCCCCTCCAGACACTGGACCCACAAGCTATGGCCTCAGGGTGGAGAAGACCATCTGCCTTTTCTATGGGTTCATCACACAGCTCCCAGTGAATGGAGGAATAAAGGAGTGAATGCATGGATGAGCTGTTTCATGAATCACTTTCTAAGTAATAGGAACATTGAGAACACGGGGGAGCCCCCAGGGGGGACATCGTGACCCATACTGTGACCCAGATGCTCTTTTAGTTTGGGCTTCTCCAGACCCATGAGGCCTACAAAGACCACAGGGTGCTTGGACATCTTGAAGGGTTCTAGTGACAGGTGGGAAGGGGTCTAGGACCTATAAGCACACAAAGCAGTCCCTGGTATGGAGGCCTAATAGAGCGATGGAGCTGGAAGGCAGACAGGCGAGGTGTATTCTCACCGGAGCTGCAGGTCTAAGTGAAGGCAGGGAGGAAGCCAGACATTCTAGAGAGCTCATATTTATATTTGTACACAGAAGTGATACTTCAATTCTGCCTGCCTCAGTTCCTCATTTACAACATGCAGATTGGAGAAGGACAATCTTGTATGATTATTGTGAGAGTTAAATAAGTAAACATATGTAAAAATGTAACAACACTGACAACAGTTCCTGCAATATAGAAAATGATATGCAAGGGGTTAGGCATTATTTTTTTCATTTATTATTTATTATTATTTTCAACCAAAACTAACACTTGTATGCTTAGTCAATATTTAGCAATCAAGAGTTAGTTGAAGAATTTCAAGATGTCTGAGGCTTTGTAAGGCAAAAAATGCTGACAAAATATCTATCCTGTGCAAAGCAGAATGATAGGTGCTATGGGACATCCAAAGTATTATGATGTGGTCCTTGCTCTCAAGGGACATCTAGTCTTTGTGGAAGAGAAGAATACTAGGCAGAAGACAGGGTCAAGTGTGTTACGTGGACAATGCGTGCTGCAGGAGCCTGGATAGAAGCCAAGGAGGGTCTCATTGGGAGTCCATGTCTGCAGGATGGGAGGTCCCTAATGTCAACGGATAATTTTCAAAAAGGTAAATCATTACTCAAAAATATTTTATGAACACATATCCAAGATTTTCACGTATTAATTAATGACAGAATCATTAAAATGTAAAAGAAAAAATTTCAAGAGAATATCTAAAGAACATATACAGGTGATTGGGAATGCTGAAATTAATCTGCTAATACACACGAAACTGGCCTCTTTCCCAGGTGGGAAATCAATTGCATCTCCACCAGGACAAAATTCATTTGCATTATCTCTATGGACAAAAATCATTGCAATTACTATCAGTTTTCTATAATTTACAGTTATAAATTAGCTCAAAGACAGTGAAACACACACAATCTATAGAATCAGATACCCTGAGGGGTGTGACTAGCATTTCATTGAATGTATACCCTGTCTGATAGTTAATTTTATGTGACAACTTGAGTGGGCCACCAGGTGCCCAAAATTTGGACAAAGTTATATTGGATGTGTCTGTGAGGTTTTTTTCTGAATGAGATTAGTATTTGAATGGGTAAACTGAGTAAAGCAGATTACCCTCCCTGATGTGGGTGGGCCTCATCCAATCAATTGAAGACCTGAATAGAACTAAAAGGCTGCGTAACAGAAAACTCCTCCTTCCTGAGTGCTTTGAGTTGGGTCATCAGTCTCTTCCTGCCCTTAGACTTCAGCTGAAACATCATCTCTTCTTTGTTCTCCAGCTTTCTGGCTTTTAAACTGGAACTGCACCATTGACTCTCCTGGGCCTCCAGTTTGCCTGACGACTGCAGATCCTGGGACGTCTCAGCATCCATAATTGCGTGATTCAGTTCCTTATTGTATAATTTATGTTATGTTATATATATAAATTATACAAATATATATGTATATATTTTACATGTATATATTTTATATACATGTATATGTATATGTTATATATATATATATATATATATATATATATATATATATATGTATCCTATTGACTCTGACAAAACCCTGACTGATACACCCAGTAATCTTTTTTACCCATTTTAAAGTCTGACAATATTTTCTAACCCCTGTGCAGTAATGAATGGACAGGGAGGTATGGAGGAGAGACACCTACAGGTGTCACCCTGGACCTGCAGAGGAAAGGGAAATTCAGGGGTGTAGTTGGCCGCCATTGCCTGGACTTCTCTTTTAGACAGTGGGCAGTTACTGCTGGATGAGAGGCAGTTCAGGACCTCTGCTTTAGGGCTTTAGGATGAGAGAGGCAGCTCTTTGTGCTAAAGGGTCCAAACAGCTTCTGGCTATTTAAACACTTTAAGCTTTATCACTTACTTGCACCTTGCTCAAGGTCAAACAAGGGCTGTAGGTTCTTTCTCAGTCATTTCCTACTTAATAAACGCTGAAGGCAAGACAATGAAGTAGGATTTGATGGGGGAGGGGAGTAGCTACTCAATATTTATCTACAAGGTTATAGGAAATTTTCTCACTTCATTTCTTGTGGCTGTCACAGCCACCCTACAAGGTTAGCAGCATTAGCCCCCACTTTTCAGAGGAGGAAACTGAGATATGAAATTATTTTCCCATGGCACAGCTTGGAGAGGCAGGGATTGAACTCTGGGTTTTGTACTCAGACAAGGAGCCAGGAAAGGAGTGCTGTGCGGGCCTTGGGCCCAGGCCAAGGAAGGCTCTGGGGGTTGGGGCTGAAGATGGGGCATGTTGAAGAAAGGTGGCCGGTGCTAGAGGCTTTACTCTGGCCTTGGCTTTGGTGTACAGACACTGGGTGGCTGATGTCTAAGTGTGACTTCATCACTGGGGTGGCAGAGGGTCCAGTGAATCAATCAGAAGGCCCACAAGTTGCTGTTTACAGCTGCAGGGCAAGTTGCGTCACTTCTGAACTCCTGTTGCCTTATCTACGCAACTACACTATGGGTTAGGGTTCCGGCAGGAAAACTTCTCAGGTCTTTTCCAGCAGTGGTGCTGTGTGACTTTAAGGTCAGAAGATAATTGAGAACAGCAATGTGCAGTTGAAATCAACTTGTTACAGTAACCACTAGGGAAAAAAAAAATTTTATTGTAAAATAAAAGCAAGTCCATCCAAAGAAGAATTCAACTCATATGTAGGTAGTTTGCCAAAAATCTCTGCCTGGTTAAATGCAATCCCCTCCTCCCATCCACTTCCCTGCTCCGGTTAATAAACATCAAAGATTATGACACTTTTAGGTTGTTAACCTTTTTAAAGACATTTTGACATTAGTCCTTTGTGTGACTGAGAGGCAAAGAGATTGTGTCCGGGCTCTCTGGATGCCACCAACCTGAGTTATTTAGTGTCCAGCTGTCTCCTGTGGGCAGCCCTGGTGCCATTAGCCTGCCTGCACCATCACTGCAGGTTTGCTCAGGCTTTTCACCTTCACTGTTGAATATAAAAACTCAGCTGGAGGCTTGAATGCAAACCTGCAGCTGAGCATAAAATGAAAGTCAGCCAGGAGATGAGGTGAGCACTTGAGAAACCCAGGACTGGATCTGGATTGGGTTTCTATCACATTTTCAGTAGTAAACCCTCCAGCCAGGCTAGACCAATGTCATAGCAAGTATGTTCTGGCCTTCCCCCTCCTGCCCCTCCCCGCACCGCACCCCCAGTCAGCATTGGGTCTCCATTCCTGGCTCCAATGCTTAGGGCAGTGAGGAAGGACAGGCAGTAAATGTATCAATGGATAACCCTGAAGCTCTAAAGAAATCCTTCCTTTCTAAAGCCTTCTCCAAGCCATGGCCTACTCAGGGCATTTTTGTTTAAGAATCCCCAGTGTCGTGCGGGGTGGCCTGCGGGGCCTCTGGTCCCGCTTCCCACATAAGAACGCAGGACATGGTGAGGCCAAAAAGGAACACCCACGGAGCCATAGGTAGGGGAGTCATACCACTGTATTCTCTCTGGCCTCCGATGGAGACCCACGCAGTAGTAGCCACTCAATCTGCAGTCCGCCATTCACCTCTTTGCCTACCAACCAACCAATCAACACAGCCCTGGCAGTTACATCAGCAGCCAATTGGCTAACTGGTTACAGCTGATGGCCACCCAATCTCAGTTAATGGTCATTCACTACCAGAGCCAGCACCTCCCCACGCGAGGCTGACAGCCTGGAAACTGCTCTCAGGGACTGTGTCCCCACACCCCGCAGGACAAATGGCGCAGCGAGTAGGGTCCCCCGCACGACACCCAGGTATTTACCAAATGTTACTAGTCATATAAAGTGAACACAATATCCAACAAGAAACTGGCAGTTCTTCTGTTCATTCAATAAATATTTAAGGACTACCTACTGTGTGCCATCGCTATTCCAACAGCAAGTAATACAATAGGGAAAGTCCCCGGGCTCCTGGCAACTTACATTCTACTGGAGAGAAACAGACAGTAAGCAAATAAGTATATGATACGAAGAAATATGCAGAAAAGTAAAGCAGGGTAAAGGAAAAGGTTTAAATGGTGCTATTTAATTAAGATGTCATGGAAGCCTCTCTGACTGGATGATGTTTCAGAAGAGATCTGAATGAAATGAAGAACAAATTGCCCATATCTGGGGAACAAGTTCCAGGCAGAAAGTGCAAAGACCCTGAGGCTCATGGGTGCTTGCAAGTGGGTGAAACAGCATGGAGGCAACTATAGTTGGAGTGAAGCTTAGAGGAGAGTAGGAGGAGATGAGGTAAGAAGAGGGTGGGGGAGGGAAGCATAGGTCAAAGTTAAGTTTATAGGGCATAGCGAGATATTAGCTTGTATCCCTGAGTGAAGGGGAAAGCCATTAGAGGGTTTGGGGCAAAGGAGTGATAATCCTCTGACTCTTATTTTTAAAAGATCTTCTGAATGCTATGTGACAAATAGAATTAAGAAGGGCAAGGATAGAAGAAGAGAGACAATTAGGAGGCTACTGCAGTAGTCTAGGTCAGAGCATCACAGACTTGAACGTGGAAACGGACTCCCTAGGGATCAGATAAAATGCAATTCCAATTCATTTTGTGATGAGACTGAGATCTTGCATTTCTAACAAGCACACAGCTGAGCTGCTGCTGCTCGTCCACACACCATACTTTAAGTAGCAAAGGCCTAAATGATATAGAATAGTTGGCTTGCGGTAGGTAGTGGTGAAATTAATGAGACATCTTCAGATTCTGAATAAACTTTAGAGGAAGAGCCAACAGGGTCATTGATGTATTGGAAGTGAGGTATGAGAGGAGTCAATGATGTTTTTGGACCAAACACTGGAAACACAGAGGTACCAGTTAAATAAATGGGAGAACTCAAGAAGAACCAGTTTGTGGTTAAAAAAAAAAAAAAAAATCCAAGAGCTTAATTTTGGACATGTAAAGTTATAAATGCCTGTTAGAAATGCCAGTGAAGGTATTGAGTAAGCATTTGGGAATATAATTCCAGAATTCAGAGGGAAGGTCTGGACTTAAGATAAAATTTGAGAATCACCAGCTTGTAGTTTATGTTTAAAATTCTGGGGCTGGACAAGGTCACAGAGAGTGTAAGCGTAGAAAGGGGAGAACACTGAGAACTGAGCCTTGAGGTGTTCCAGTGTTTGGAGGTGGGAAGATGGGGAAACTGCAGTAGGTGTATGAGTAGTAGTATCCAGAGAGGGAGGACACGAGATGAGAGCATTCCGGAAGTCAAATGAACAAAGTGTTTCAAGAAGGATGCTCATCACCTCCAACCAATGTTGTCGGTAGGTCAGTAAATGAGGACTGAGAATGGGCCATTGGATTTGGCAATATGGAGGCCACCAGTGGCCTTGGTGAGAGCAGTGTCAGTAAAGTGGTGGAGGAAAAAGCCTGATTGAATTTGTTTCACTAGAGAATGGGAAGGCTAGAAGTATACACAGAATACAGACAATTCTTTAAAACAGTTTTGCTGTAAGATGGAAGCTAGAAATTGGGCAGTAGTGGAGAGAGATTTTCAAAATATAACATATGGCGATTCTGATGGGGATAATGAAGTATGGAGAGAAAACCAGTGATTCGTAAGTTGGGAGTGATTTTGGAGATGTTGTCTTGGAGTAGAAGAGAGGGCATGGCCACAGGTAAGCACATGGGACATTCTTTCATTGTATCAGGAGAGAGGCAGAGGGCATAGGTATAAATGCAGTGCGTGGCAGGTTTGGTCATGGGAGTGTGGAGAAGTTCTGTTCTAATTTTGTGTTTTTTCAAATAAGAAGCTAGATTGTCAGCTGAGAGTGAGCTGCAGCCAGGAAATGGGGCCAAAGTTTAATAAAATAAGGTTCCTATCTGTGCAGGATCACCCTTACACACGTGAGGCAACCTGCAAACAGATAAACTGTTGCAGGAGAAGGTGCTGAGGGTCGCGGCAGAGGAAAACATGGCATTTCACGAAGGCTCGCTGAAACCAGGCCTGGCATGTGGGGGAAAACCCCTCAGCAAGGGTGACATTGGAATTGAAACCCAGTGGGAGTTGGCTATGTGGGGGTTGTGTTCAGGCCCTCCCAGAAGAGGGACCTGCTGAGGCTGAGAGAGCTCAGCACTTCTGGAACCCCGTCTGTCCACCAAAGTCAAGTTCCTGCTAAAGAGAGAAACCAGGGCTGTCACCATGGGGTACATTCCTGTGCTGCAAAAGGCACCTGGCAAAAGGGGATGCAGGGGTTAAAGCCCAGCACATAGGATGCTAGCTCTGTGTCCATGTTTCTAATTTGTCCACTCAGGCCTTTTTGTTTTTTTCTAATTTGTATGAAGTAGCCTCATAACCTGGGAGAACCCGGTTACATATCATTGGCTTTTCAGTATATTTCAGAGTGTTTCCCTTAAGAGCTGCATACAGTTTTACTGAGTACTGTATAAAACGACTTTCTTTAACTTGCGTAGCTAAGGTCTTAATTGAGCCTACGTAAGCTTGGGCTGGGGCTCTGCCTCCACAGCAGCTCAGTGTTTAGACTGGGGGGAGCTGGGGGCTGAGTTGGAAATGGGAGGGCAGCTTAGTTCCCTTGGGACTGAATGCCATGCCAACCTCTCTTGGTTCCTGCCTGGCCTGCAGGCTGGAAAGTTGTGAGCCAGTGAGGGGACACGAGCCTGCAGTGCGAGGTGTTTCAGGCTCAAAGCAGCAAGGCAAGATCATCCGTTCTCCAGTTGACCACTGGAGACTATGCAGTATCCTTCAGACCTGGTGATGGCCACAGAAGGGGGAAGCTGAGCAGCCACCAGGTGGCATGACTTAAGAGGACCAGCATTGCATTGAAAATTTTGTGAGGTCAGAAACCAGGGAGTAGGCACAGAGTAGATGCTCAATAAATGTCTACAGAGTTAATGAGTGAGTAAGTGAATGAATGGTGGCTGGAGTGGATAACAAGTGGTCCCTACAGAGAAGGCCCGAACCTCCACAAGACACAGCAGAGGGAAGGAGTGTAAGGGGTGGGGACAGGAGGACAGGGAACTGTTACTCAGGGTGGGAAGTTTAAGGTTCCAGATATTCTGAGAGGCTGTGTTCATTGTCATTTTCATGACCAGCACATACTTTCTCAGGATTGTATTGCTTGCAAAGTAGTTATTACACTGATAGCCAACAAATAATTAAGTTGCTTAGAGCTTAGAAAGTTTGTTCCCTAACTAATTAAACTTTATGTATGTAGCTGTTCACTGAAAATTATTCTAACATTGCCCTATGAACATTACTATCTTGGGTATCATAAGTATCATTAGATTGGCATTAGTATCTGTTAGGGAATATTTTATGATGTATGCTGATAAACTCCCAAGATGGATAAACCTGAGACATATGTGAGCACCCCATAAAACAAACTATATTGGAACTCATTTTGAACGTTTGACATTCACCGTTAAAACGATAATGTAGCACCCTTTTGCATAACACATAAAACTTGATGAGCACTGTGAGAAATCCATCTATGTATCAGCATCCAATATGCTAGAAAAATGTAACTATAATGTATACTGTGTGGAAGTTTAAAGTAAATAGGTTTTACAACTCTAGCTGTGGAATACCCCTCAGCTGAAATCCTGGGACAACCCTAAAAACTTCAAGTGTCAGTTTGTTAATGTCACTTAAGAAAGAGTCTTAGAGAGCTGATAGTCATAATAATATGCGAGAGTAATAATAGTCCTTTAAAGAAGAAAAAAGTCAAACAAAATGCTCTGTATACTTTTAAATGTCAAGCATATACTATAAAATAGTATAGTATCTGTATAAATATATGAACAAATGACATGTATCTTCAGAACACATTGAGAGGGCAAGCTGTTTCCCTGTTTCTACTGTTAGAAAGGGCTACTATGCATGTCATATTAGCAGCTTTTTTCTCCACACAAGCATTTCCTTAGCTTGCTTACTGGAGAGACACTAAAAAGGAAGACTCTAGAAGACTGCACATATATCCTCAGCTGTCTGTAGCCCCAGCTCAACACTCACTTAAGACAAAACACATACACACACACCACAACAACAACAACAATAACAATCCCCAACACATTCATTAGTCACTTTTCAAACCATCAAATTTTTGTTCTGTGTTATTAAAAATAATTAGATGGTTACTATCATATTAGTTGAGGTTGCTAAGGAATTTGGAATCACAGGATTTATAAAATATAATGAGGAAACACTGGAAACTGCCTGTAATATTTTCTGGCTAAGGGTTGGAAATGAAACACGCTTCCTTGGAATGGGCTAACACCCTTGAAAGCAGCAGCATGACAGTCAGACAGTAGAAACCACACTGGACTTTCCCTGAGCAGCACAGAGAGGGTGGGGCAAAGTGGCTGGGTTTGCAATCCTACCCCACACTTTATATACATTATCTAGTTCTCTGAAATCTCCAAAGTGGCTATATATTTCCTGAGAGCAAGATTTATGTTTCAAATATCACAATTGTAATTAGAAAATAGACTTTGGATGTATAACTCATAATGTAGTAGTTTGGGTTGGGCAGAATCTTGTTTTTCTATTAAAAAACTATTTCTGAAATACAAGCTAACATAAAAATGCACAATGCTTTGTTAACGTAGTATGCTAAAACCTGGGTAACTGGATCTCCTGGCTGCCTGCAAAGCATAGAAACTTCTCTCTGAGCCATCTAGTGCCTCTTCAATCCCTGTGCTGTAGAGAAGCCAGAGTCATGTGGGGCAGCTGGCATTTTAAAGCTTTAAGAGGAAAAGCCACTAATCACCAGAAGCCAATCTCCCACAAAGGAGCAAGTGAAACTGAGGTTGGAAAGAAAGGAATCTCCGGACAGAATAAATGAGAAGAGATCGAGCATTTATTGAGCACTTACTGTGTGACAGGGCCCTTATATAGCTTTGTCTCATTTATCTTTCATAACAACTCTGTATTCTAAGTTTCATCATTCTCCATTTGCAGACTGGGGAACTTCAGGTAGGGAAAATTGAATGCATTGCCCTAAGGCACTCCCATAGCTAGGTGAGCACCTAGGCCTGAGGATTTGCCTCTTATTAATTACTCAGGAGGGTGGCCCACTGGGCCACCCCAGGTGGCAGGGAAAAGAAATCCTGTATATTTGGGGTTAGTGTGAGCCTCCTCAGTACCAGGCACTGTGTTTAGGCATCACAGTCCACACAACAGATAAGGCTCAGTCCCTGAAGAGGCCAAGAGGCTGCACAACTCCTTTTCATACACTAGGAACCTCTGAATAAGGCTCAGCTTTCTCCCTATAACTATTACCATGTCGAAAGGCATCCCTAAATCATAGAAAGACAGCTGCCATGCAGTGAGTCTAATTTGTGTCAAGTATTGTTAGGTCCTTTTAAGAATCCAAAAGAAACAAGAATGCGAAAGAACAAATATATCCAAAGTTGACCCACAGGGCCATTTGGAATTTGCTACGGTAGAGCAAAAATAGCTTGGTCCCTTCCCCCAAGCCTAAATATGCAGCCTATGAACATTCTCAGATTGATCTACGCCACCAGGAACTAACTTCCTGCCCAGTGTGGAAGCTTGTGAAAGCAGTAGCCCCAAAAGTGGCACCATAAAAAGCTCTTTGTCTATAAACTACAGAGAAAAGAAAACAGCTTCTGAAGTTACTGTCGATCTCTGTTTTGGACAGCAGATTTGGTTGATAAATGATATACTCAACACATTTCTCAATGATTTCTGGAGTTTTCTGCTGCTTACCTTTCAAGCTCTGATTTCAAAGGGGAAAATCATTTCGCCTTTTCACTTTTGTTTATTCAACCAGGCTAGGCAAGGGGATTAGTAGGCAACTTGACATTTACATTTTAACTGCTCACAATCCCCCATTGTTTTCCAGAATTACTGTGACTGCTTAGTTTCTAATCAATGTCTTTCCTCCGGACTGTTCTCTCTTCCTATCCACCGAGAAATGATATTGGTGTCTCTCAAAAAGATTCTGTTACCTCAAAGTCACCAAGGACAAACCAGCGGGTTTTTTTGGTTTTGTTTTTGTTTTCATGAGGCCTTTAAAAATATTTTGATGATGTTACAATGGTTTCTTCTGATCAAAAGACAAAGGAGATGTGGTAGGGAAAGTGAAGTAAATATAAGATTGAAACATTAACCAGAACAGTTGTGTCTGTGAGCAAAGGGGATCCTGCTGGGCCTGGGCCCCTGCACAGAAGAGTATTCTTTCCAGTAGCTGAGGAATGTCGTTACCAGACGACTCCCACCCCCCAGCCTGGTTGGTTAACTGAGATGTCACTTACTCCCCCAAAATTGGTCAGCAGGAGAATCAGCAAGAAGCAGTGTTATATATTTTTGTAGACAATGAGAGGTGCCAGGAAGGAGAAGGCCACTTAAATGCACAGCATTCCTGTGTGGCCCACGTACCCTCCTTCCAGGGCCCCAGCCTGGCACAGGCGCTTCCTGGCAGGCCTCCTATGCAACAGCTGCTCAGCCACCTGACAGCTGAGGGCTTAACCAGCAGCTACTTGTTTCCGCTACATCCAGAGGTGACAAGGAGAACAATTCCCAAGGGCAGAGTGCCAAAGTAGAAACAAGGAGAGAATGACAGCCACAATTCATGGGACAGCTAAGACCTTTCTGGAACTCCAGAACTCTGTCCACACTTCCTGAACAGCACTGGACTGATGGTTTTTTGAATTACTTGCTGGGTTCATAGATTCTTGTCTTATCCCCACCCCACCTGTCAGACTTCGAGCAACTTGTGAGTGTGGTGCCATTTGTTTAACAACTATGTACTGACTTTTTCCTTATGCCTATACTGGGCTAGTGACACATAGGAATGAGAAATAGTCCTTGTCCTGAAGCATATGCAAGTGGGTGAAGTCAATACTGAAAGCAAGTAAACTGTACACTATAATGGCAATTGGGATGGTAAAAAGTGCTTAGAATCAGAGAGAAGAACAGAAATACTTGTGCCTTAACTGAACGGGTTGCAGCCATGATAGCGAGGCTGCTGCTGGCAGGGTTAAAGCTGTGCCTTAACGGGAATGCTGGGAGAGCCTGAGTTTTCTTCTTAGCTACTCTGTGACCTTCCATGGCACTCAACATCTGGGTCTTCACTCTTTTCCAAAATGGAAGCTTTGGACACTGCAATCTTCTAATCCCTTCCAGCTAAAACTGTTTGTTTTCATAAAACATTTTTGTCTGTCTGATCTGTACAAGTAATGTTGACGTTTGTGTGGCCAGTGAGGGTGCAGGTGTAGTCTGAAAGGGTCACAGTGTCACTTAGAGGTCATTTCCTCATTTTTTTTTTCTCTCTTCATTTTTTTTTTTTTTTTGGTGTGTGTGTGTGTGTGTGTGTGTGTGTGTGTGTGTGTGTGTGTGTGTTTTGGCTTAGACACCAGACATTTATTTCTCACAGTGCTGGAGGTAGGAAGTGCAATATCAAGGCACCAGCAGATTCAGTGTCTGGTGAGGGCCCACTTCCTGGTTTATGGAGGGCTGTATTCTCACTGTGTCTTCATGTGGTAGAAGTGGCCTCCTCACCTTTTCCTTAATGACAGTAATGGTTGCTGAGATCTTGCTGTGAGATGGGGACTGTACTAAGCACTTTACTCACATGAAACACATTTAATCCTATAATGATCCTATGGGAAAGGCACTCTGACTATAATTTTTAATTTGCAAATGAAGACACAGCGATCTGGAGAGGTCAGCTCACTTGCCCAAGGTCACACAGCCACTAAATGGCAGAGCTAGGATGGGGATAGACACAGTCAGAGCCCAAAGCCTTGACTGTCACTTTATACGGCTTCCCCATGTTCCGCCGCGGATGGATGCTATTTCCTTGCACAATAAGAAGCTTCACTCTGAAATAGCAATAAGGAGAACGTAAAAAGAAAGTTAGCTAATAGGTGCCTACAAACACTTTATGGGAGTTGGATTAAGAATCTAAAGAGAAGATAGAATCAGAGATAAGAAGAGTGCTGAAGTGCATGAAGTCTTATCACTAGAACAGTGAATCGGTGAAGCAGTCCTGGAATGGAAATGTGGCTTCAGATCTCAATTTGGAACACCCACCTTGGTAGTGATGGGACATAAGATGCAGGAATGCTATAAAAATCTACACCCAGCTCTCAATAATGTATTTATAGACCTAAAAAAAACAAACACTAAGCAAGTTTGACTGTTGTAAGGAGTTACTGAGCATTCTGAAGGGATGTGAAGGACCTGGATAAAATGTTTTGCCTCAATTCAATTTACATTTACTATACATCTGTTGAGAATCTAATATATGTTGAGTACTGTGATGTGATTCCATATGTGCTATTTTATCTCCAGGTTAAATGAGAAATAAAACATCAGTCTGAATAGAATTTAGCTGACTCATTCTCTACCATAATAGGAATTATAATCACTACTGTTTATCCAACATCTATTTTGCAGGAACTTTAGATATACTGTATAATTTAAACCTCAAGATAACTCCATGAGACCTGAATAATCATTCTCATCCTGTAGATGAGGAAATAATCAGTATTTAATTATGTTTCATTATTAATCAAATTATTACTAATCAAATAAATGAAGTTCTTTCCCAAGGCCTTAAACCCATTGAAGTGGAAAAGAGAAGGACTTTAAAACAAACAAACAAGAACAAAATTAAATATCTATTGAGATGAGACTGTTTAAAAAACAAAAATTGGTAAAAAGATGTGGAATCTTGTGAAATTGTTATTTTACGTCAGGAAAATGGGGTTCAACATAGAGCAGAAATAGACTCACTCATATAAAGAGATGCTCAACATCATATATCATTAGGGAGATGCAAATTAAAACAACACGGAGATACCACTACACACCTATTAGAATGGTGAATATCCAAAACACTGGCCACACCAAATGCTGGTGAGGATGTGGAGCCATAAGAACTCTCATTCAGTGCTGGTGGAAACACAAAATGTTACAGCTACTTTGGAAGACAGTTTGGCAGTTTCTTACAAAGCTAAATAGTCCTACCATGTGCTTCTGCAATTGTGCTTGTAGGTATTATCCAATTGAGTTGAAAAATTACATCACACAAAAATCTGCACACATATGTTAATAGCAGCTTTATTAATAATTACCAAAAATCGGGAGAAACTAAGAATTCCTTCCATGGGTGAATGGATAAATAAAGTGTGGTACATCCACACAATGGAATATTATTCAGTGATAAAAAGAAAAGAAATATCAAGTGAAAAGACATGGAGAAAGCTTAAATTTATATTGCTCAATGAAGCTAGACTGGAAAACCTACATATGAGATATGATAAAAAAAATGCAGTGAATGTTTAAATTTAAAAAAAATTACAGTAAAAGACACATGCCATTAATCTCCCTCAAAGTACTCTCCCTCACTTCAAACACACTTATCCCATCGTTCTTGCCACTTTCTGAAGCAGTTCTGGAAGTCCTCTTTTGTGAGTGTCTTTAGTTGCACTGTCATGGCTGCCTCAATGTCCTGAATCAACTTGACTTTGGGGAAGAGCCAGAAGTCACACGGTGCCAGATCCAGTGAATAAGGGGGATGAGGATACACCGTAATATTTTTATTTGATGGCAATTGCTGTATACCAGAAGCGATATGTGACACGGAGCATTGTCATGATGGAGTATGAAATAAAGACACTCGCGAAAGAGGACTTCCAGAACTGCTTCAGAAAGTGGAAAGAGGGATGGGATAAATGTGTTCGAAGCGAGGGGGAGTATTTTGAGGAGCATTAATGGAAATGTGTCTTTCATTGTAATTAATTTTTTTTTATTTAAACATTCACCGTATTTTTTCAATCACACCTCATACTGTATGCTTCCAACTCTATGACATTCTGGAAAATGCAAAACTGTAGAGACAATACAAAAAATCAGTGGTTGCCAGGAGCTCAAGGAGAGAGGGAATAGGTGGAACATGTGACATTTTTAGGGCAGTGAAACTATTCTGTATGACACTATAATGGTGGATATATGTCATTACACATTTGTTAAAACCCATATGATGTACAATACAAAGAGTGAACCCTAATATAAACCATGAACTTTAGTTAATAATAATGTATCAACATGGTCCATCAATTTTAACAAGTGTGCTACACTAATGAGAGATATTAATAATAAGGGAAAACTGTGGGGGAGGAGTGAGGGTATATGGACATTCTCTGTACTTTCTATGCATTTTTTCTATAAACCTAAAATTGTTCAAAATAAAGTCCATTAAAAAATTTTTAAATCCAGTGAAGTGAGAAGAGCTGCCCACCTCCACCCTAGGGAAATGTAAGAATTCAACCAAGTTCTGGTAGTCATTCCCAGGTAGAGCAAAAAAGACATCTCGCAGTAATTGGGAATTTTATCTTATTATTCGATTTGACTGTACATTCCTCCAAATACTGCCTCTTATGTGGGATATAATAGGCTGATTTTATGGATCTTTTGGTCAAAGGGACCAAAATGCCTATAGTTCAGGTTAGTGGAAAGACAATGTGACCTGAATCTCCCTTTTTGCTGTAAGATGTGTGCCCTATGGACACATCATGGCCTCCAGCTGGAGCTACTCTAAGAATAAGTTAGGGGAAGGAGTCAAGTGGGGGCTGTCAGGATGGCTCCAGGGCAGGAGGGCCCCCCTGTGACAAGGAGTGTGTTTTTTTCTGGGGGCAGCAGATACAGTTTTGGATGGAGAGCTCTAGAAAGAAATGTCCCTTTGACCGTGAAGGCTAGAATTGTAAGGCCAAAAGTTGGAGACCTCTTTCTCATGATGGGTCTTTGAGAGCCTTCCTGAGAGACTCATGTGAAGTACAAATTGACAAAAATTTTAATCTTTCTTTTACCTCTTCTAAAATGGTCTCAATACTTCAGTAAAGAAAAATAACCTTATCTCATAATTTGATAGAAAATATTGGGAAGACCAAAGGGAGTAGATCTAAGAAGAGGTGCTTAACCTCTGCTGCCCACTGGAATGACCTGAGAAACTTTATAGAAAATCGTGATGCCTGAGCTTCAACCCCAGAATTTAATTGATCTGGGATGAGGTCTGGGCA